>NW_025747885.1:0-44263 GCF_021184085.1 Oncorhynchus gorbuscha | reverse complement strand
CTCTCTCTCTCTCTCTCTCTCTCTCTCTCTCTCTCTCTCTCTCTCTCTCTCTCTCTCTCTCTCTCTCTCTCTCTCTCTCTCTCTCTCTCTCTCTCTCTCTCTCTCTCTCTCTCTCTGGGAAACATGTAGACAACATACAAAGTGAATATATAAAGTGAAAAACAACAAAAATTAACAGTAAACATTACACATACAGAAGTTTAAAAACAGTAAAGACATTACAAATGTCATATTATATATATATACAATGTACAAATAGTTAAAGGACACAAGATAAAATGAATAAGCATAAATATGTGTTGTATTTACAATGGTGTTTGTTCTTCACTGGTTGCCCTTTTCTCGTGGCAACAGGTCACAAATCTTGCTGCTGTGATGGCACACTGTGGAATTTCACCCAAAAGATATGGGAGTTTTTCAAAATTGGATTTGTTTTCGAATTCTTTGTGGATCTGTGTGATCTGGGGGAAATATGTCTCTCTAATATGGTCATACATTGGGCAGGAGGTTAGGAAGTGCAGCTCAGTTTCCACCTCATTTTGTGGGCAGTGAGCACATAGCCTGTCTTCTCTTGAGAGCCATGTCTGCCTACGGCGGCCTTTCTCAATAGCAAGGCTATGCTCACTGAGTCTGTACATGTTCAAAGCTTTCCTTAATTTTGGGTCAGTCACAGTGGTCAGGTATTCTGCCGCTGTGTATTCTCTGTGTAGGGCCAAATAGCATTCTAGTTTGCTCTGTTTTTTTGTTAATTCTTTCCTTTTGTTAAGTAATTATCTTTTTGTTTTCTCATGATTTGGTTGGGTCTAATTGTGCTGTTGTCCTGGGGCTCTGTAGGGTGTGTTTGTGTTTGTGAACAGAGCCCCAGGACCAGCTTGCTTAGGGGACTCTTCTCCAGGTTCATCTCTCTGTAGGTGATGGCTTTGTTATGGAAGGTTTGTGAATCGCTTCCTTTTAGGTGGTTGTAGAATTTAACGGCTCTTTTCTGGATTTTGATAATTAGTGGGTATCGGCCTAATTCTGCTCTGCATGCATTATTTGGTGTTTTACGTTGTACACGGAGGATATTTTTGCAGAATTCTGTGTGCAGAGTCTCAATTTGGTGTTTGTCCCATTTTGTGAAGTCTTGGTTGGTGAGCGGACCCCAGACCTCACAACCATAAAGGGCAATGGGCTCTATGACTGATTCAAGTATCTTTAGCCAAATCCTAATTGGTATGTTGAAATTTATGTTTCTTTTGATGGCATAGAATGCCCTTCTTGCCTTGTCTCTCAGATCGTTCACAGCTTTGTGGAAGTTACCTGTGGCGCTGATGTTTAGGCCAAGGTATGTATAGTTTTTGTGTGCTCTAGGGCAACAGTGTCTAGATGGAATTTATATTTGTGGTCCTGGTGACTGGACCTTTTTTGGAAAACCATTATTTTGGTCTTACTGAGATTTACTGTCAGGGCCCAGGTCTGACAGAATCTGTGCATAAGATCTAGGTGCTGCTGTAGGCCCTCCTTGGTTGGTGACAGAAGCACCAGATCATCAGCAAACAGCAGACTTTTGACTTCGGATTCTAGCAGGGGGAGGCCGGGTGCTGCAGACTTTTCTAGTGCCCGCGCCAATTCGTTGATATATATGTTGAAGAGGGTGGGGCTTAAGCTGCATCCCTGTCTAACCCCACGACCCTGTGTGAAGAAATGTGTGTGTTTTTTGCCAATTTTAACCGCACACTTGTTGTTTGTGTACATGGATTTTATAATGTCGTATGTTTTACCCCCAGCACCACTTTCCATCAGTTTGTATAGCAGACCCTCATGCCAGATTGAGTCGAAGGCTTTTTTGAAATCAACAAAGCATGAGAAGACTTTGCTCTCTCTCTCTCTCTCTCTTTCTCTCTCTCTCTCTCTCTCTCTCTCTCTCTCTCTCTCTCTCTCTCTCTCTCTCTCTCTCTCTCTCGCTAACTCTCGCTCTCCCTCTCTCTCTCTCTCTCTCTCTCTCTCTCTCTCTCTCTCTCTCTCTCTCTCTCTCTCTCTCTCTCTCTCTCTCTCTCTCTCTCTCTCTCTCTCTCTCTCTCCCTCATTCTCTCTCTCTCTCTCTCTCTCTCTCTCTCTCTCTCTCTCTCTCTCTCTCTCTCTCTCTCTCTCTCTCTCTCTCTCTCTCTCTCTCTCTCTCTCTCTCTCTCGTTTTCTCTCTCTCTCTCTCTCTCTCTCTCTCTCTCTCTCTCTCTCTCTCTCTCTCTCTCTCTCTCTCTCTCTCTCTCTCTCTCTCTCTCTCTCTTACTCTCTCTCTCGCTCTTTCTCTCTCTCTCTCTCTCTCTCTCTCTCTCTCTCTCTCTCTCTCTCTCTCTCTCTCTCTCTCTCTCTCTCTCTCTCGCTCTCTCTCTTTCTATTTCGCTCTCTCTCCCTCTAACTCCCCTATCACTCTCTCTTCCCTTCTCTTTCGTTCTCTCCCTCTCTTTTCTCTCTCTCATCTCTCTGTGCCTCAGAGTTCAGAACAGACAGGAACGCAGCTGAACTCCACGGTGAATGGGACGCCAGATATTCAAAACGCCCCTTCTGCTTTTTCTTTCATGCCAGCAAACCATTCAGCGCTCCATCGAATCCAGCCAGCCTCCCACACATGCGGTGACCTCACCCAGCATAACTAGTGCATCTAGAGATGCAACCACTCTTATCGTCACTCAATGCCTAGGTTTACCTCCACTGTACCCACACCCTACCATACCCCTGTCTGTATATTATGCAATCTACTGCAGAGATAGCCTGCGAAATTCTGTCATACTTTCCAGGTCTTCGCCCAAACAGTTCGAGCTTCTAATTTAAAAAATGAATCTTTCCAGAAATAAGTCTCTCACAATTGCCGCCTGTTATAGCTCCCAGCTGTGCCCTGGACACCATTGTGAATTGATTGCCCCCCATCTATCTTCAGAGTTTGTACTGTTATGTGACCTAAACTGGGATATGCTTAACACCCCGGCCATCCTTCAATCTAAGCTAGATGCCCTCAATCTCACACAAGGAACCCACCAGGTACAACCCTAAATCTGTAAACATGGGCACCCTTATAGATATTATCCTGACCAACTTGCCCTCCAAGCATTTCTCTACGGCTGGCCATGCTTTCCTCCTGGCTACCCCAACCCCGGCCGCAGCTACTTGCCCGAGCCTCCCCAGCTTCTCCTTCACTCAAATCTAGATAGCAGATGTTTTGAAAGAGCTGCATAACCTGAACCGTACAAATCACCTGGGCTAGACAATCTGGACCCTCTCTTTCTAAAATTATCCGGCCCTAGTTGCAACCCCTATTACCAGCCTGTTCAACGTCTCTTACGTATCGTCTGAGATCCCTAAAGATTGGAAAGCTAACGTTGTCATCCCCCTCTTTGAAGTGGGAGACACTCTAGACCCAAACTGTTACAGACCTATATCCATCCTGTCCTGCCTTTCTAGAGTCTTTGAAGCCAAGTTAATAAACAGATCACTGACCATCTCGAATCCCACCGTACCTTCTCCGCTGTGCAATCTGGTTTCTGAGCTGGTCACGGGTGCACCTCAGCCACGCTCAAGGTACTAAACGACATCATAACCGCCATCGATAAAAGACAGTACTGTGCAGCCGTCTTCATCGACCTGGCCTTTTGACTCTGTCAATCACCATATTCTTATCGGCAGACTCAGTTCACTGGTCATGATAACAACATCCACCCGTAGCACGCGCTCAAGCAAGTATATCTCACTGGTCTTCCCCAAAGCCAACACCTCATTTGGCCGCCTTTCCTTCCAGTACTCTGCCGCCAATGACTGGAATGAATTGCAAAAATAGCTGAAGTTGGAAACTTTTATCTCCCTCACTAACTTTAAACATCAGCTATCTGAGCAGATAACCGATCGCTGCAGCTGTACGCAGCCCATCTGTAAATAGCCCACCCAATCTACCTACCTCATCCCCATATTGTTTTTATTTACTTTTTTTCTCTTTTTCACACCAGTATCTCTACTTGCACATCATCATCTGCTCATCTATCACTCCAGTGTTAATATGCTAAATTGTAATTACTTCGCTACTATGGCCTATTTATTGCCTTACCTCCTCACGCCATTTGCACACACTGCATATAGACTTTTTTCTATTGTATTATTGACTGTATGTTTCTTTATTCCATGTGTAACTCTGTTGTTGTTTGTGTCGCACTGCTTTGCTTTATCTTGGCCAGGTCGCAGTTGTAAATCAGAACTTGTTCTCAACTAGCCTACCTGGTTAAATAAAGGTGTTCTCAACTGGCCTACCTGGTTAAATAAAGGTGTTCTCAACTGGCCTACCTGGTTAAATAAAGGTGTTCTCAACTGGCCTACCTGGTTAAATAAAGGTGTTCTCAACTGGCC
Source organism: Oncorhynchus gorbuscha (assembly GCF_021184085.1). Taxonomy (NCBI): domain Eukaryota; kingdom Metazoa; phylum Chordata; class Actinopteri; order Salmoniformes; family Salmonidae; genus Oncorhynchus; species Oncorhynchus gorbuscha. The sequence continues at coordinate 39,895 of NW_025747885.1, read as the reverse complement.
TACCTGGTTAAATAAAGGTGTTCTCAACTGGCCTACCTGGTTAAATAAAGGTGTTCTCAACTGGCCTACCTGGTTAAATAAAGGTGTTCTCAACTAGCCTACCTGGTTAAATAAAGGTGTTCTCAACTAGCCTACCTGGTTAAATAAAGGTGTTCTCAACTAGCCTACCTGGTTAAATAAAGGTGTTCTCAACTAGCCTACCTGGTTAAATAAAGGTGTTCTCAACTAGCCTACCTGGTTAAATAAAGGTGTTCTCAACTGGCCTACCTGGTTAAATAAAGGTGTTCTCAACTAGCCTACCTGGTTAAATAAAGGTGTTCTCAACTGGCCTACCTGGTTAAATAAAGGTGTTCTCAACTAGCCTACCTGGTTAAATAAAGGTGTTCTCAACTAGCCTACCTGGTTAAATAAAGGTGTTCTCAACTAGCCTACCTGGTTAAATAAAGGTGTTCTCAACTAGCCTACCTGGTTAAATAAAGGTGTTCTCAACTAGCCTACCTGGTTAAATAAAGGTGTTCTCAACTAGCCTACCTGGTTAAATAAAGGTGTTCTCAACTAGCCTACCTGGTTAAATAAAGGTGTTCTCAACTAGCCTACCTGGTTAAATAAAGGTGTTCTCAACTAGCCTACCTGGTTAAATAAAGGTGTTCTCAACTGGCCTACCTGGTTTTAAATAAAGGTGTTCTCAACTAGCCTACCTGGTTAAATAAAGGTGTTCTCAACTAGCCTACCTGGTTAAATAAAGGTGTTCTCAACTGGCCTACCTGGTTAAATAAAGGTGTTCTCAACTGGCCTACCTGGTTAAATAAAGGTGTTCTCAACTAGCCTACCTGGTTAAATAAAGGTGTTCTCAACTGGCCTACCTGGTTAAATAAAGGTGTTCTCAACTGGCCTACCTGGTTAAATAAAGGTGAAATAAAAAAATAAAAAGTATTTTGTGCAAAAAAATGATATAAACAAAAAAATAGTAAATGGGTCTCTGTCCGTCACTACAGGTAAGGAAAAGGACAGGTAAGGAAAAGGACAGGTAAGGAAAAGGACAGGTAAGGAAAAGGACAGGTAGGGAAAAGGACAGGTAAGGAAAAGGACAGGTAAGGAAAAGGACAGGACAGGTAAGGAAAAGGACAGGTAAGGAAAAGGACAGGTAAGGAAAAGGACAGGGCAGGTAAGGAAAAGGACAGGTAGGGAAAGGACAGGTAAGGAAAGGACAGGGCAGGTAAGGAAAAGGACAGGTAGGGAAAAGGACAGGTAAGGAAAAGGACAGGACAGGTAGGGAAAGGGACAGGTAAGGAAAAGGACAGGGCAGGTAAGGAAAAGGACAGGACAGGTAAGGAAAAGGACAGGTAGGGAAAGGACAGGGCAGGTAAGGAAAAGGACAGGACAGGTAAGGAAAAGGACAGGGCAGGTAAGGAAAAGGACAGGACAGGTAAGGAAAAGGACAGGTAAGGAAAAGGGAAAGGACAGGACAGGTAAGGAAAAGGACAGGACAGGTAGGGAAAAGGACAGGTAAGGAAAAGGACAGGGCAGGTAGGGAAAAGGACAGGTAGGGAAAGGACAGGTAGGGAAAGGACAGGTAAGGAAAGGACAGGGCAGGTAAGGAAAAGGACAGGACAGGTAAGGAAAAGGACAGGTAGGGAAAGGACAGGGCAGGTAAGGAAAAGGACAGGACAGGTAAGGAAAAGGACAGGACAGGTAAGGAAAAGGACAGGACAGGTAAGGAAAAGGACAGGGAAGGGAAGGAAAAGGACAGGACAGGTAAGGAAAAGGACAGGGAAGGGAAGGAAAGGAAAAGGACAGGGCAGGTAAGGAAAAGGACAGGACAGGTAAGGAAAAGGACAGGACAGGTAAGGAAAAGGACAGGACAGGTAAGGAAAAGGACAGGACAGGTAAGGAAAAGGACAGGGAAGGGAAGTAAAAGGACAGGACAGGTAAGGAAAAGGACAGGGAAGGGAAGGAAATGAAAAGGACAGGGCAGGTAAGGAAAAGGACAGGGAAGGGAAGGACAGGACAGGTAAAGAAAAGGACAGGTAGGGAAAAGGACAGGTAAGGAAAGGAAAAGGACAGGGCAGGGAAGGAAAAGGACAGGTCAGGAAAGGAAAAGGACAGGGCAGGGAAGGAAAAGGACAGGGCAGGGAAGGAAAAGGACAGGGCAGGGAAGGAAAAGGACAGGTCAGGTAAGGAAAATGACAGGTCAGGTAAGGAAAAGGACAGGTAATGAAAAGGACAGGTCAGGTAAGGAAAAGGACAGGGCAGGTAAGGATGCTTCCAATAATTTAGAAGCTCGTTATTGCAGATTGGATGGGTGAGTGTTCAGTTGTCCTAGGATGCTGTTTCCACTATACATTTACATTTTAGTCATTCAGCAGACAACTATGTCTCAATCAATCAATCATTCAATCATAGCGTATCCATAGAGCTGTCGTAGAGCATCCATAGAGCTGTCATTGAGCATCCATAGAGCTGTCGTAGCGCATCCATAGAGCTATCGTAGAGCATCCATAGAGCTGTCATAGAGCATCCATAGAGCTGTCATAGAGCATCCATAGAGCTGTCATAGAGCATCCATAGAGCTGTCGTAGCACATCCATAGAGCTGTCATAGAGCCTCCATAGAGCTGTCATAGAGCATCCATAGAGCTGTCATAGAGCATCCATAGAGCTATCGTAGAGCATCCATAGAGCTGTCGTAGAGCCTCCATAGAGCTGTCATAGCGCATCCATAGAGCTATCGTAGAGCATCCAAGGTGCTACATCATGCTGGAAAAGGCATTGTTCATCACCAAACTGTTCCTGGATGGTTGGGAGAAGTTGCTCTCGGAGGATGTGTTGGTACCACTCTTTATTCATGGTTGTGTTCTTAGGCAACATTGTGAGTGAGCCCACTCCCTTGGCTGAGAAGCAACCCCACACATTAATGGTCTCAGGATGTTTTATTGTTGGCATGACACAGGACTGGTGGTAGCGCTCACCTTGTCTTCTCTGGACAAGCCTTTTTCCAGATGCCCCAAACAATCGAAAAGGGGATTCATCAGAGAAAATGACTTTACCCCAGTCCTCAGCAGTCCAATCCCTGTACCTTTTGCAGAATATCAGTCTGTCCCTGATGTTTTTCCTGGAGAGAAGTGGCTTCTTTGCTGCCCTTCTTGGCACCAGGCCATCCTCCAAAAGCCTTCTCCTCACTGTGCATGCAGATGCACTCACACCTGCCTGCTGCCATTCCTGAGGAAGCTCTGTACTGGTGGTACCCCGATCCTGCAGCTGAATCAACTTTAGGAGACGGTCCTGGCGCTTGCTGGACTTTCTTGGGAGCCCTGAAGCCTTCTTCACAACAATTGAACCACTCTCCTTGAAGTTCTTGATGATCTGATAAATGATTGATTTAAGTGCAATCTTACTGGCAGCAATATCCTTGCCTGTGAAGCCCTATTTGTGCAAAGCAATGATGACGGCACGTCTTTCTTTGCAGGTAACCATGATTGACAGAGGAAGAACAATGACAGAGTGATCTCCAGCCTTGTCCTCGTCAACACTCACACCTGTTAACACTGACATGATGTGAGCCGGTCCTTTTGTGGCAGGGCTGAAATGCAGTGGAAGTGTTTTTTGGGGATTCAGTTAATTTGCATGGCAACGAGGGGCTTTCATCTGATCACTCTTCATAACATTCTGGAGTATATGCAAATTGCCATCATACAAACTGAGATAGCAGACTTTGTGAAAATTAATATTTGTGTCATTCTCAAAACATTTGGCCACGATTGTACAGTACTAATGCCAAGAAATTAGCTATACCTACTGTAGGAGTCCCCTCGAAGCCTAGCATTGACTATGTACATAGACTTAGCTGCAGGAGTTGTGACCCGTTTTTGTTGGTTATGTTGTCATAGGTGGGCATATGTGGGAGGGAATGCTGTCACCTCCAGGTAGGTGTTTGTCCCCCTGTGTGCTGAGGGTGTCAGGTTCTTGTCCAGTTCTGGCATTTAGGTCGCCACAGACTAGTACATGTCCCTGGAAATGATTGATCTCCCCCTCTAGGATGGAGAAGCTGTCTTCATTAAAGAATGGGGATTCTAGTGGGGGGATATAGGTGGCACACAGGAGGACATTATTCTCTGTTGAGATCATTTCCTTGTTAATTTCTAGACAAATGTTCCTGTTTTGACTAATTTAATAGAGTGGGTTCTGTATCAAATTAGCATACCCCCTGAGTCCATTCCCTGTTTCACACCTGGTAGTGTGGTGGATGGGACTACCAGCTCTCTGTAACCTAGAGGGCAACCAGTGGGTCCGTCTCCTCTATACCACCCACCTGGTAGTGTGGTGGATGGGACTACCAGCTCTCTGTAACCTAGAGGGCAACCAGTGGGTCCATCTCCTCTATACCACCCACCTGGTGGTGTGGTGGATGGGACTACCAGCTCTCTGTAACCTAGAGGACAACCAGTGGGTCCATCTCCTCTATACCATGTATTACACCTGGTAGTTTGGTGGATGGGTCTACCAGCTCTCTGTAACCTAGAGGGCAACCAGTGGGTCCATCTCCTCTATACCACCCACCTGGTAGTGTGGTGGATGGGACTACCAGCTCTCTGTAACCTAGAGGGCAACCAGTGGGTCCATCTCCTCTATACCCTGTTTCACACCTGGTAGTGTGGTGGATGGGACTACCAGCTCTCTGTAACCTAGAGGACAACCAGTGGGTCCATCTCCTCTATACCACCCACCTGGTAGTGTGGTGGATGGGACTACCAGCTCTCTGTAACCTAGAGGACAAGCAGTGGGTCCATCTCCTCTATTACCACCCACCTGGTAGTGTGGTGGATGGGACTACCAGCTCTCTGTAACCTAGAGGACAACCAGTGGGTCCATCTTCTCTATACCATGTTTCTTGTAGTAGGATGACAACACAGTATCTATTTTTGATTTCTTTGGTGAATTCCAGGTTCCTGCCAAAAGCAGATGACCACAGGCCTTGGATTCCAGGATGAGATAGTGAAGGCTTTGTGTTCCATAGTGTCCAATGTTGTTGGTCGTGGTTTGGCCTCAGACCAGTAAGTTTGAGCAGAGCCTGCTGAGCATCTGGTACATGCCATTAGCTTGGGCGAGTGTGTGAGTGGGGGTTGGGCCTCTCTCCCTGTCTCTGTCTTTTTCTATTTCGTCCCACATTAGATTGAAAACTTCCTCTGTGATGTCACTCACAACTCTGCGTTGTCATACGATCGTTTGGACGTGTGTGTGCTTGGACGTGTGTGTGTTTGGATGTGTGTGTGTTTGGGTGTGTGTGTGTTTGGATGTGTGTGTTTGGACGTGTGTGTGTTTGGAGGTGAGTGTGTTTGGAGGTCTGTGTGTTTGGAGGTCTGTGTGTGTGCTGGTGTCCCTAGTCCTTCCTGTGCATAGCGAGTTCATCTCCCTCAGATGGGAGGGATATGATCCAAGGAAAGACAGACTAATGCTTTGGTCCTAAATATTATGGAGGCCCAGTTACGTCCGTCCGTCCGTCTGTCTGTCTGTTTACATATCCATGTAGAAACACCAGTCCCTTGCAGCCATGCAGCCCAGACCCATTCAGCCCAGTCCCATTCAGCCATGCAGCACAGTCCCATGCAGCACAGTCCCATGCAGCCCAGTCCCATGCAGCCATGCAGCCCAGTCCCATGCAGCCCAGTCCCATGCAGCCCAGTCCCATGCAGCCCAGTCCCATGCAGCCCAGTCCCCTTCAGCCCAGTCCCCTTTAGCCCAGTCCCCTTCAGCCCAGTCCCCTTTAGCCCAGTCCCCTTTAGCCCAGTCCCCTTCAGCCCAGTCCCCTTTAGCCCAGTCCCATTTAGCCCAGTCCCATTTAGCCCAGTCCCCTTCAGCCCAGTCCCATTTGGCCCAGTCCCATTTAGCCCAGTCCCATTTAGCCCAGTCCCATTTAGCCCAGTCCCCTTTAGCCCAGTCCCATTTAGCCCAGTCCCATTCAGCCATGCAGCCCAGTCCCATGCAACCATGCAGCCCAGTCCCATGCAGCCATGCAGCCCAGTCCAATTCAGCCATGCAGCCCAGTCCCATGCAGCCCAGTCCCATTCAGCCATGCAGCCCAGTCCCATTCAGCCATGCAGCCCAGTCCCATGCAGCCCAGTCCCATGCAGCCATTCAGCCCAGTCCCATTCAGCCCAGTCCCATTCAGCCCAGTCCCATTCAGCCCAGTCCCATTCAGCTCAGTCCCATGCCGCGCAGTCCCCTTCAGCCCAGTCCCATGCCGCGCAGTCCCCTTCAGCCCAGTCCCATGCCGCGCAGTCCCCTTCAGCCCAGTCTCATGCAGCCCAGTCCCATGCAGCCCAGTCCCATGCAGCCATGCAGCCCAGACCCATTCAGTCCAGTCCCATTCAGTCCAGTCCCATTCAGCCCAGTCCCCTTCAGCCCAGTCCCCTTCAGCCCAGTCCCCTTCAGCCATGCAGCCCAGTCCCATGCAGCCATGCAGCCCAGTCCCATTCAGCCATGCAGCCCAGTCCCCTTCAGCTCAGTCCCCTTCAGCCCAGTCCCATGCAGCCCAGTCCCCTTCAGCCCAGTCCCATGCAGCCCAGTCCTCTTCAGCCCAGTCCCATTCAGCCATGCAGCCCAGTCCTATGCAGCCCAGTCCCATGCAGCCATGCAGCCCAGTCCCCTTCAGCCCAGTCCCATTCAGCCCTTCAGCCCAGTCCCATTCAGCCATGCAGCCCAGTCCCCTTCAGCCCAGTCCCCTTCAGCCCAGCCCCCTTCAGCCCAGTCTCATGCAGCCCAGTCCCATGCAGCCCAGTCCCCTTCAGCCCAGTCCCATGCAGCCATGCAGCCCAGTCCCATGCAGCCCAGTCCCCTTCAGCCCAGTCCCATTCAGCCCAGTCCCATGCAGACATGCAGCCCAGTCCCATTCAGACCTGTCCCATGCAGCCATGCAGCCCAGTCCCATTCAGCCATGCAGCCCAGTCCCATTCAGCCCTATACTGAGCACCAGCCACAGCTCATAGCTCCAGCCCAAATGGCACCCATTCAAATCAAATCAAATCAAATGTATTTGTCACATACACATGGTTAGCAGATGTTAATGCGAGTGTAGCGAAATGCTTGTGCTTCTAGTTCCAACAATGCAGTAATAACCAACAAGTAATCTAGCTAACAATTCCAAAACTACTACCTTATAGACACAAGTGTAAGGGGATAAAGACTATGTACATAAAGATATATGAATGAGTGATGGTACAGAGCGGCATAGGCAAGATACAGTAGATGGTGTATTGAGTGCAGTATATACATATGAGATGAGTATGTAAACAAAGTGGCATAGTTAAAGTGGCTAGTGATACATGTATTACATAAAGATGCAGTAGATGTTGTAGAGTACAGTATATACATATACATATGAGATGAATAATGTAGGGTATGTAAACATTATATTAGGTAGCATTGTTTAAAGTGGCTAGTGATATATTTTACATTTCCCATCAATTCCCATTATTAAAGTGGCTGGAGTTGAGTGTTGGCAGCAGCCACTCAATGTTAGTGGTGGCTGTTTAACAGTCTGATGGCCTTGAGATAGAAGCTGTTTTTCAGTCTCTCGGTCCCAGCTTTGATGCACCTGTACTGACCTCGCCTTCTGGATGATAGAGGGGTGAACAGGCATTGGCTCGGGTGGTTGTTGTCCTTGATGATCTTTATGGCCTTCCTGTAACATCGGGTGGTGTAGGTGTCCTGGAGGGCAGGTAGTTTGCCCCCGGTGATGCATTGTGCAGACCTCACTACCCTCTGGAGAGCCTTACGGTTGAGGGCGGAGCAGTTGCCGTACCAGGCGGTGATACAGCCCGACAGGATGCTCTCGATTGTGCATCTGTAGAAGTTTGTGAGTGCTTTTGGTGACAAGCCGAATTTCTTCAGCCTCCTGAGGTTGAAGACGCGCTGCTGCGCCTTCTTTACGATGCTGTCTGTGTGGGTGGACCAATTCAGTTTGTCTGTGATGTGTACGCCGAGGAACTTAACTTCCTACCCTCTCCACTACTGTCCCATCGATGTGGATAGGGGGGTGTTCCCTCTGCTGTTTCCTGAAGTTCACAATCAAGTCCAGTACCCAGTACCCAGTTGCACAGGGCGGGGTCGAGACCCAGGGTCTCGAGCTTGATGACGAGCTTGGAGGGTACTATGGTGTTAAATGCTGAGCTGTAGTCGATGAACAGCATTCTCACATAGGTATTCCTCTTGTCCAGATGGGTTAGGGCAGTGTGCAGTGTGGTCGAGATTGCATCGTCTGTGGACCTATTTGGGCGGTAAGGAAATTGGAGTGGGTCTAGGGTGTCAGGTGGGGTGGAGGTGGTATGGTCCTTGACAAGTCTTTCTTGGGAACAGGAACAATGATGGCCCTCTTGAAGCATGTGGGAACAACAGACTGGGATAGGGATTGATTGAATATGTCCGTAAACACACCAGCCAGCTGGTCTGCGCATGCTCTGAGGGCGCGGCTGGGGATGCCGTCTGGGCCTGCAGCCTTGCGAGGGTTAACACGTTTAAATGTTTTCCTCACGTAGGCTGCAGTGAAGGAGAGTCCGCATGTTTTAGTTGCGGGCCGTGTCAGTGGCACTGTATTGTCCTCAATGCAAGCAAAAAAGTTATTTAGTCTGCCTGGGAGCAAGACATCCTGGTCCGTGACGGTGCTGGTTTTCTTTTTGTAATCCGTGATTGACTGTAGACCCTGCCACATACCTCTTGTGTCTGAGCCGTTGAATTGAGATTCTACTTTGTCTCTGTACTGACGCTTAGCTTGTTTAATAGCCTTGCGGAGGGAATAGCTGCATTGTTTATATTCGGTCATGTTACCAGACACCTTGCCCTGATTAAAAGCAGTGGTTCGCGCTTTCAGTTTCATGCGAATGCTGCCATCAATCCAGGGTTTCTGGTTAGGGAATGTTTTAATCGTTGCTATGGGAACGACATCTTCAATGCACGTTCTAATGAACTCACTCACCGAATCAGCGTATTCATCAATGTTGTTGTCTGACGCAATACGAAACATATCCCAGTCCACGTGATGGAAGCAGTCTTGGAGTGTGGAGTCAGCTTGGTCGGACCAGCGTTGGACAGACCTCAGCGCGGGAGCTTCTTGTTTTAGTTTCTGTCTGTAGGCAGGGATCAACAAAATGGAGTCGTGGTCAGCTTTTCCGAAAGGAGAGCGGGGCAGGGCCTTATATGCGTCGCGGAAGTTAGAATAGCAATGATTCCCTATATAGTGCACTACCTTAGACTAGGGCCCTGTAGCACCCTATTCCCTATATAGTTCACTGAGAAGCCAGCCAGCTCTGTTATCCATGTTGTCAGTTCAGCCACGTCTCTGAAACATAAGATATTACTTTTTAATGTCCCATTGGTAAGATAGTCCGGTTTTTTCCGGTTCCGGTTGGAGCGAGTGGTCGCATCTGCACGTCGCTCCAACGGGTAGTATAACTTTTTCATTATATTTCATTATATCACAACGGTTTGATTTGTCTTATCTTAGCAATTTCTTCTCAGCTAGCTACATAGCCGTCTTTGTATCAAAAGATAATTGCGTAATTATCGTATTTCGCCGTCCTAACGTAGTCTTCACTAGTCTTCACTAGCCAGCTAGCTAACGTCCACTGATTAGCTGCACTGGAGAAACTGTTACACTCAACTGAACGACTTGATTAGTTTAGTGTCAGCTAGCTACATAGCTGTCTTTGCTGTCTTCGTATCATCGTATCATCGTATCCAAGATAATTGTGTTGTTTAGGTTTAGAGTGTGTAGTCTTAGAGTGATTATCTTAATTTACCGAGGTTAGCTAGCCAGCTATTTGTCGTCCTTAACGTAGGTGACTCTGCTAGCTAGCCAACAGCTAGCCAACGCTAGCCAACGTCTTCTGTATAGAACTCAACTACCCGGTCGCATTCACAGGTTGTATCACATTTTCACTTCATTTTCATTACAGTACAACGGTTTGATTTGTTTGATCGTAGCTAGCTACTTAGCTAGCTACATAGCCGTCTTTGTATCAAAGATAATTGTGTAGTCTAGAGCGATTTTCTAGGTTCGCTAGCCATCTATTGTCGTTCTTTTAACGCAACGTAACGTAAACAACACTGCTAGCTAGCCTGCTAGCCCCCGAATAGCAACACTGCAGAAACTATTACACTCAACGGAACGACTTGATTAGTGTAGTGTCAACAACGCACCCACTGCCAGCTGGCCTACTTCAGCAGTACTGTATCATTTTAATCATTTTAGTCAATAAGATTCTTGCTACGTAGCTTAACTTTCTGAACATTCGAGACGTGTAGTCCACTTGTCATTCCAATCTCCTTTGCATTAGCGTAGCCTCTTCTGTAGCCTGTCAACTATGTGTCGGTTTATCCCTGTTCTCTCCTCTGCACAGACCATACAAACGCTCCTCACCGCGTGGCCGCGGCCACCCTACTCTGGTGGTCCCAGCGCGCACGACCCACGTGGAGTTCCAGGTCTCCGGTAGCCTCTGGAACTGCCAATCTGCGGTCAACAAGGCAGAGTTCATCTCAGCCCATGCCTCCCTCCAGTCCCTCGACTTCTTGGCCCTGACGGAAACATGGATCACCACAGACAACACTGCTACTCCTACTGCTCTCTCTTCGTCCGCCCACGTGTTCTCGCACACCCGAGAGCGTCTGGTCAGCGGGTGGTGGCACCGGGATCCTCATCTCTCCCAAGTGGTCATTCTCTCTTTCTCCCCTTACCCATCTGTCTATCGCCTCCTTTGAATTCCATGCTGTCACAGTCACTAGCCCTTTCAAGCTTAACATCCTTATCATTTATCGCCCTCCAGGTTCCCTCGGAGAGTTCATCAATGAGCTTGATGCCTTGATAAGCTCCTTTCCTGAGGACGGCTCACCTCTCACAGTTCTGGGCGACTTTAACCTCCCCACGTCTACCTTTGACTCTTTCCTCTCTGCCTCCTTCTTTCCACTCCTCTCCTCTTTTGACCTCACCCTCTCACCTTCCCCCTACTCACAAGGCAGGCAATACGCTCGACCTCATCTTTACTAGATGCTGTTCTTCCACTAACCTCATTGCAACTCCCTCCAAGTCTCCGACCACTGCCTTGTATCCTTTTCCCTCTCGCTCTCATCCAACACCTCCCACACTGCCCCTACTCGGATGGTATCGCGCCGTCCCAACCTTCGCTCTCTCTCCCCCGCTACTCTCTCCTCTTCCATCCTATCATCTCTTCCTCCGCTCAAACCTTCTCCCACCTATCTCCTGATTCTGCCTCCTCAACCCTCCTCTCCTCCCTCTCTGCATCCCTTGACTCTCTATGTCCCCTATCCTCCAGGCCGGCTCGGTCCTCCCCTCCCGCTCCGTGGCTCGATGACTCATTGCGAGCTCACAGAACAGGGCTCCGGGCAGCCGAGCGGAAATGGAGGAAAACTCGCCTCCCTGCGGACCTGGCATCCTTTCACTCCCTCCTCTCTACATTTTCCTCCTCTGTCTCTGCTGCTAAAGCCACTTTCTACCACGCTAAATTCCAAGCTTCTGCCTCTAACCCTAGGAAGCTCTTTGCCACCTTCTCCTCCCTCCTGAATCCTCCGCCCCCTCCCCCTCCTCCCTCTCTGCAGATGACTTCGTCAACCATTTTGAAAAGAAGGTCGACGACATCCGATCCTCGTTTGCTAAGTCAAACGACACCGCTGGTTCTGCTCACACTGCCCTACCCTATGCTCTGACCTCTTTCTCCCCTCTCTCTCCAGATGAAATCTCGCGTCTTGTGACGGCCGGCCGCCCAACAACCTGCCCGCTTGACCCTATCCCCTCCTCTCTTCTCCAGACCATTTCCGGAGACCTTCTCCCTTACCTCACCTCGCTCATCAACTCATCCCTGACCGTTGGCTACGTCCCTTCCGTCTTCAAGAGAGCGAGAGTTGCACCCCTTCTGAAAAAACCTACACTCGATCCCTCCGATGTCAACAATTACAGACCAGTATCCCTTCTTTCTTTTCTCTCCAAAACTCTTGAACGTGCCGTCCTTGGCCAGCTCTCCCGCTATCTCTCTCTGAATGACCTTCTTGATCCAAATCAGTCAGGTTTCAAGACTAGTCATTCAACTGAGACTGCTCTCCTCTGTATCACGGAGGCGCTCCGCACTGCTAAAGCTAACTCTCTCTCCTCTGCTCTCATCCTTCTAGATCTATCGGCTGCCTTCGATACTGTGAACCATCAGATCCTCCTCTCCACCCTCTCCGAGTTGGGCATCTCCGGCGCGGCCCACGCTTGGATTGCGTCCTACCTGACAGGTCGCTCCTACCAGGTGGCGTGGCGAGAATCTGTCTCTCACCACGCGCTCTCACCACTGGTGTCCCCAGGGCTCTGTTCTTGGCCCTCTCCTATTCTCGCTATACACCAAGTCACTTGGCTCTGTCATAACCTCACATGGTCTCTCTTATCATTGCTATGCAGACGACACACAATTAATCTTCTCCTTTCCCCCTTCTGATGACCAGGTGGCGAATCGCATCTCTGCATGTCTGGCAGACATATCAGTGTGGATGACGGATCACCACCTCAAGCTGAACCTCGGCAAGACGGAGCTGCTCTTCCTCCCGGGGAAGGACTGCCCGTTCCATGATCTCGCCATCACGGTTGACAACTCCACTGTGTCCTCCTCCCAGAGCGCCAAGAACCTTGGTGTGATCCTGGACAACACCCTGTCGTTCTCAACTAACATCAAGGCGGTGGCCCGTTCCTGTAGGTTCATGCTCTACAACATCCGCAGAGTACGACCCTGCCTCACACAGGAAGCGGCGCAGGTCCTAATCCAGGCACTTGTCATCTCCCGTCTGGATTACTGCAACTCGCTGTTGGCTGGGCTCCCTGCCTGTGCCATTAAACCCCTTCAACTCATCCAGAACGCCGCAGCCCGTCTGGTGTTCAACCTTCCCAAGTTCTCTCACGTCACCCCGCTCCTCCGTTCTCTCCACTGGCTTCCAGTTGAAGCTCGCATCCGCTACAAGACCATGGTGCTTGCCTACGGAGCTGTGAGGGGAACGGCACCTCAGTACCTCCAGGCTCTGATCAGGCACTACACCCAAACAAGGGCACTGCGTTCATCCACCTCTGGCCTGCTCGCCTCCCTACCACTGAGGAAGTACAGCTCCCGCTCAGCCCAGTCAAAACTGTTCGCTGCCCTGGCCCCCCAATGGTGGAACAAACTCCCTCACGACGCCAGGACAGCGGAGTCAATCACCACCTTCCGGAGACACCTGAAACCCCACCTCTTTAAGGAATACCTAGGATAGGTTAAGTAATCCCTCTCACCCCACCCCCCCTAAGTTTTAGATGCACTATTGTTAAGTGACTGTCCCACTGGATGTCATAAGGTGAATGCACCAATTTGTAAGTCGCTCTGGATAAGAGCGTCTGCTAAATGACTTAAATGTAAATGTAAATGTAATGTAAATGTACCATGCAGCCATGCAGCCCAGACCCATTCAGTCCAGTCCCATTGAACTATATAGAGAAGAGTGTGCCGTTTGGGACGGCCTGTTGTTCCTGGCAGAGGGCTAATCTCAGTAAACAGTGCTGGTCTCATTGTAGAGTCCACAGCAGCAGATCCTTAGAATCCTCAGAGGGCAGAGACAGATCAAATGGATGGCCTAATGAGAGAGTAGGGATGAGGAATGAGGGGAGGAGAGGCAGTGGAGAGGAGAGGAGAGGTGGTGTTTGGCATGGTAACCTCTATTTAAAGTTGTCAGCATTGTCTCCCACTTTCTCTCCCTGTCTCTCTCCCTGTCTCTCTCCCTATCTCTCTCCGTGTGGCTCTCCCTGTCTCTCTCCCCCTATCTCTCTCCGTGTGGCTCTCCCTGTCTCTCTCCCTGTCTCTCTCCCTATGTCTCTCCGTGTGGCTCTCCCTGTCTCTCTCCTCCTATCTCTCTCGGTGTGGCTCTCCCTGTCTCTCTCCCTGTCTCTCTCCCTATCTCTCTCCGTGTGGCTCTCCCTGTCTCTCTCCCCCTATCTCTCTCCGTGTGGCTCTCCCTGTCTCTCTCCCTGTCTCTCTCCCTGTCTCTCTCCCTGTGGCTCTCCCTGTCTTTTTCCCTGTCTTTTTCCCTGTCTTTTTCCCTGTCTTTTTCCCTGTCTCTCTCCCTGCTTGTGGATCTCCCTGTCTCTCTCCCTGTCTCTCTCCCTGTCTCTCTCCCTGTCTCTCTCCCCCTATCTCTCTCCGTGTGGCTCTCCCTGTCTCTCTCCCTGTCTCTCTCCCTGTCTCTCTCCCTGTGGCTCTCCCTGTCTTTTTCCCTGTCTTTTTCCCTGTCTTTTTCCCTGTCTTTTTCCCTGTCTCTCTCCCTGCTTGTGGATCTCCCTGTCTCTCTCCCTGTCTCTCTCCCTGCTTGTGGATCTCCCTGTCTCTCTCTCCCTGTCTCTCTCTCCCTGTCTCTCTCTTCCTGTCTCTCTCTCCCTGCTTGTGGATCTCCCTGTCTCTCTCTCCCTGTCTCTCTCTCCCCGTCTCCCCCCACGTCTCTCTCTCCCCGTCTCTCTCTCCCCGTCTCTCTCTCCCATGTCTCTCTCTCTCCCGTATCTCTCTCTCTCCCGTGTCTCTCTCTCTCCCGTGTCTCTCTCTCTCCCGTGTCTCTCTCTCTCCCCGTGTCTCTCTCTCTCCCGTGTGTCTCTCTCTCTCTCCCGTGTGTCTCTCTCTCTCCCGTGTGTCTCTCTCTCCCGTGTGTCTCTCTCTCCTGTGTGTCTCTCTCCCCGTGTGTCTCTCTCCCCGTGTGTCTCTCTCCCCGTGTGTCTCTCTCCCCGTGTCTCTCTCTCTCCCGTGTCTCTCTCTCTCCCGTGTCTCTCTCTCCCGTGTCTCTCTCTCTCCCGTGTCTCTCTCTCTCTCCCTGTGTGTCTCTCGCTCTCCCCGTGTGTCTCTCTCTCTCCCCGTGTGTCTCTCTCTCTCCCGTGTGTCTCTCTCTCTCCCGTGTGTCTCTCTCTCTCCCGTGTGTCTCTCTCTCTCCCGTGTCTCTCTCTCTCCCGTGTGTCTCTCTCTCTCCCGTGTCTCTCTCTCTCCCATGTCTCTCTCTCTCCCCGTGTGTCTCTCTCTCTCCCCGTGTGTCTCTCACTCTCCCGTGTGTCTCTCTCTCTCCCGTGTGTCTCTCTCTCTCCCGTGTGTCTCTCGCTCTCCCGTGTGTCTCTCGCTCTCCCGTGTGTCTCTCTCTCTCCCGTGTGTCTCTCTCTCCCGTGTGTCTCTCTCTCTCCCGTGTGTCTCTCGCTCTCCCGTGTGTCTCTCGCTCTCCCGTGTGTCTCTCTCTCTCCCGTGTGTCTCTCTCTCCCGTGTGTCTCTCTCTCTCCCGTGTGTCTCTCTCTCTCCCGTGTGTCTCTCTCTCTCCCGTGTGTCTCTCTCTCTCCCGTGTGTCTCTCTCTCTCTCGTGTGTCTCTCTCTCTCGTGTGTCTCTCTCTCTCTCGTGTGTCTCTCTCTCTCCCGTGTGTCTCTCTCTCTCCCGTGTGTCTCTCTCTCTCCCGTGTGTCTCTCTCTCTCCCGTGTGTCTCTCTCTCTCCCGTGTGTCTCTCTCTCTCTCCCGTGTGTGTCTCTCTCTCCCGTGTGTCTCTCTCTCTCCCCGTGTGTCTCTCTCCCCGTGTGTCTCTCTTACATACACGGAGCAGAAACCGATCTACTCTACTCTTCATCATATTAGTATGTGTCCCGAATTGCACCTGCTTCCATATATAGTGCACTACTTTAGACCACGGCTTATAGGCCTTTGGTCAAAGGTAGTGCACTATAAAGGGAATAGGGTGCCATTTGGGGTTGCACACTATTCCCTCTGAGACTCTAGTAGGTCAGTCGGTGTAATGGGTGATTGATGATCTCCAGTAGCTGCTGTTTTGTGTTTCAGAAATAAAAGACAGAGACAGAAGCAGAAAACAGAGTATCTGTGAAAATATGATTTTATTTTTCTAGCGATCCACTCTAAACATGGCTCTTATTTCAGATCACATGACCATCCAAACCACACCAGAACACTATGGGTCAGAACAGGAAGCACACAGGTTATAGACAGGAAGTCAGCCAAAGACCATGAGACAGAGACTGATGACTGTTTTACCCTGAATGGACAATAAAGTTTTAGAATCTGAACTCGCTGCGTGGAAATTGTGTCTGCGTTCCAGGCTGACTACATTACAGACGCCTGCCAGACTCTAACCACTCTAGGGTGGATCTGGTACATTGTCATCGCCCAGGCCTGAATGGACTCTAAATAAATATTCTCTGAATCTAAAGTATTAAACCAACACGACGGACACGTTCTAATAACTGATAGCTAGAGGTTAAATATTCTAAACACCTGGTAGACAAACGTTTAGGATTTAATTGAATAAAGAATGTTATTATCATGTTAAATCAATCCATTTTTACTTGGCTTGGAATTTGGACATTTCCAAATAGGCACATGGTTCAGGATGAGATCCATTCTAGAACTGGTTCTGATACACAATCAAAGGTAAACTATAGCAACAACGTAGCAACAGGTTTATTCAGGAGAATCAACCAGAAGAGAGTTTTGTTCCAGGCTTCTATCAGAGGCCACACACAGTATAAAGGGCTTCCCTATAGTCACCCTATAGTCACCCTGTTCCCTATAGTCACCCTATAGTCACCCTGTTCCCTATAGTCACCCTATAGTCACCCTGTTCCCTATAGTCACCCTATAGTCACCCTGTTCCCTATAGTCACCCTATAGTCACCCTGTTCCCTATAGTCACCCTATAGTCACCCTGTTCCCTATAGTCACCCTATAGTCACCCTGTTCCCTATAGTCACCCTATAGTCACCCTGTTCCCTATAGTCACCCTATAGTCACCCTGTTCCCTATAGTCACCCTATAGTCACCCTGTTCCCTATAGTCACCCTATAGTCACCCTGTTCCCTATAGTCACCCTATAGTCACCCTGTTCCCTATAGTCACCCTGTTCCCTATAGTCACCCTGTTCCCTATAGTCACCCTGTAGTCACCCTGTTCCCTATAGTCACCCTGTAGTCACCCTGTTCCCTATAGTCACCCTGTTCCCTATAGTCACCCTGTTCCCTATAGTCACCCTGTAGTCACCCTGTTCCCTATAGTCACCCTGTAGTCACCCTGTTCCCTATAGTCACCCTGTTCCCTATAGTCACCCTGTTCCCTATAGTCACCCTGTAGTCACCCTGTTCCCTATAGTCACCCTGTTCCCTATAGTCACCCTGTTCCCTATAGTCACCCTGTAGTCACCCTGTTCCCTATAGTCACCCTGTTCCCTATAGTCACCCTGTTCCCTATAGTCACCCTGTTCCCTATAGTCACCCTATAGTCACCCTGTTCCCTATAGTCACCCTGTTCCCTATAGTCACCCTGTTCCCTATAGTCACCCTGTAGTCACCCTGTTCCCAATAGTCACCCTGTTCCCTATAGTCACCCTGTTCCCTATAGTCACCCTGTTCCCTATAGTCACCCTGTAGTCACCCTGTTCCCTATAGTCACCCTGTTCCCTATAGTCACCCTGTTCCCTATAGTCACCCTGTAGTCACCCTGTTCCCTATAGTCACCCTGTTCCCTATAGTCACCCTGTTCCCTATAGTCACCCTGTTCCCTATAGTCACCCTATAGTCACCCTGTTCCCTATAGTCACCCTGTTCCCTATAGTCACCCTGTTCCCTATAGTCACCCTGCTCCCTATAGTCACCCTGTTCCCTATAGTCACCCTGTTCCCTATAGTCACCCTATAGTCACCCTGTTCCCTATAGTCACCCTGTTCCCTATAGTCACCCTGTTCCCTATAGTCACCCTGTAGTCACCCTGTTCCCTATAGTCACCCTGTTCCCTATAGTCACCCTGTTCCCTATAGTCACCCTATAGTCACCCTGTTCCCTATAGTAACCCTGTTCCCTATAGTCACCCTGTTCCCTATAGTCACCCTGTTCCCTATAGTAACCCTGTTCCCTATAATAACCCTGTTCCCTATAGTCACCCTGTTCCCTATAATAACCCTGTTCCCTATAATAACCCTGTTCCCTATAGTAACCCTGTTCCCTATAGTCACCCTGTTCCCTATAGTAACCCTGTTCCCTATAGTAACCCTGTTCCCTATAGTCACCCTGTTCCCTATAGTCACCCTGTTCCCTATAGTCACCCTGTTCCCTATAGTCACCCTGTTCTCTATAGTAACCCTGTTCCCTATAATAACCCTGTTCCCTATAGTCACCCTGTTCTCTATAGTCACCCTGTTCCCTATAGTCACCCTGTTCCGTGGTCCTTCTGTAGCTCAGTTGGTAGAGCATGGCGCTTGTAACGCCAGGGTAGTGGGTTCGATCCCCGGGACCACCCATACGTAGAATGTATGCACACATGACTGTAAGTCGCTTTGGATAAAAGCGTCTGCTAAATGGCATATATTATTATTATTATTATTATTAATAACCCTGTTCCCTATAGTCACCCTGTTCTCTATAGTAACCCTGTTCCCTATAATAACCCTGTTCCCTATAGTCACCCTGTTCTCTATAGTCACCCTGTTCCCTATAGTCACCCTGTTCTCTATAGTCACCCTGTTCCCTATAGTCACCCTGTTCTCTATAGTAACCCTGTTCCCTATAGTCACCCTGTTCCCTATAGTAACCCTGTTCTCTATAGTAACCCTGTTCCCTATAATAACCCTGTTCCCTATAGTCACCCTGTTCTCTATAGTCACCCTGTTCCCTATAGTCACCCTGTTCCCTATAGTCACCCTGTTCCCTATAATAACCCTGTTCCCTATAGTCACCCTGTTCCCTATAGTCACCCTGTTCCCTATAATAACCCTGTTCCCTATAGTCACCCTATAGTCACCCTGTTCCCTATAATAACCCTGTTCCCTATAGTCACCCTGTTCCCTATAGTAACCCTGTTCCCTATAGTCACCCTGTTCCCTATAGTCACCCTGTTCCCTATAATAACCCTGTTCCCTATAATAACCCTGTTCCCTATAGTCACCCTGTTCCCTATAGTCACCCTGTTCCCTATAGTCACCCTGTTCCCTATAGTAACCCTGTTCCCTATGGTGCTGGTCATGATTAGTGCACTATAGGGCCCTGGAATACACCCATAGTAATGTCCTCTTAACACACAACGCCATTTCTCCTTGTTTGTTCAAAAGTTTTTAAAATACATAAAAATTTGTTAACAAATTATCAAATCAACTTCTCAACATAAGATCTGTCTCAAATAGAGAGACTACAGCAAAACGATATGAAAATCAACCAAGTGAAGCTCGTGATTGTAATGGACCTTTCAACGCAGTGTATTATCGATTACAGATCAATACATCAATCAATATATTAGTATAATCAGTAGCCAGATGTTGATGGTGGCGGCAGGCTACAGCAGGGGAAATTATGAATAAATACAACCAGCTGGTCACTGTGGACTGGCTTCATGATAACTGCTGATATGGGTTGGGATTAGGAGTCAAGGGGTTAAAAATCACACTTGTAGGTTAGAGATCAGGGGTTAGAGGTCAGGGATTAGAGGTCAGGGATTAGGAGTCAAGTGGTTAAAAATCACACTTGTAGGTTAGAGGTCAGGGGTTAGAGATCAAGTGTTAGAGGTCAGGGATTAGAGGTCAGGGATGAGGAGTCAAGGGGTTAAAAATCACACTTGTAGGTTAGAGTTCAGGGGTTAGAGTTCAGGGGTTAGAGATCAGGGATTAGGTTTCAAGGGGTTAAAAATCAGGCTTGTAGGTTAGAGGACAGGGGTTAGAGGTCAGGGATTAGGTGTCAAGGGGTTAAAAATCATGGTTGTAGGTTAGAGGTTAGGGGTTAAAGGTCACTTCTCCAGTCTCTTGGCCACATCCAGGTAAGCCATCTCTATCTCGTTGTCGGCAGCGCAGGTGTTGGTGAACTCGTCTCGTGTGTAGGCATTCTTCAGATAGCGCCACACCCCATCCAGCTCAGACGGAATCTCATAGTTACGATACTTCTTAGCAACCACCTAGTAACAAAACACAGAGTCTGTGAGCGTCTGTCTGTCTGTCTGTCTGTCTGTCTGTCTGTCTGTCTGTCTGTCTGTCTGTCTGTCTGTCTGTCTGTCTGTCTGTCTGTCTGTCTGTCTGTCTGTCTGTCTGTCTGTCTGTCTGTCTGTCTGTCTGTCTGTCTGTCTGTCTGTCTGTCTGTCTGTCTGTCTGTCTGTCTGTCTGTCTGTCTGTCTGTCTGTCTGTCTGTCTGTCTGTCTGTCTGTCTGTCTGTCTGTCTGTCTGTCTGTCTGTCTGTCTGTCTGTCTGTCTGTCTGTCTGTCTGTCTGTGTGTGTGTGTGTGTGTGTGTGTGTGTGTGTGTGTGTGTGTGTGTGTGTGTGTGTGTGTGTGTGTGTGTGTGTGTGTGTGTGTGTGTGTGTGTGTGTGTGTGTGTGTGTGTGTGTGTACCTTGACTATATGTAGTTTGGGCAGTAGGTTGCAGTCAGCCAGGGTGAGGTGTGTGTGTGTGTACCTTGACTATATGTAGTTTGGGCAGTAGGTTGCAGTCAGCCAGGGTGAGGGGTGTGTGTGTGTGTGTGTGTGTGTGTGTGTGTGTGTGTGTGTGTGTGTGTGTGTGTGTGTGTGTGTGTGTGTGTGTGTGTGTGTGTGTGTGTGTGTGTGTGTGTGTGTGTGTGTGTGTGTGTGTGTGTGTGTGTGTGTGTACCTTGACTATATGTAGTTTGGGCAGTAGGTTGCAGTCAGCCAGGGTAAGCTCATCTCCATCCAGGAAGCGTCTTGTGGACCCCCTCTCCTCCTCCATGCTGTCTGCATCGATCTCCTCTGGGAGGGGACCAGCCAGGTAGTCATCTAACTTCTTCAGTGCCTTCAGCAGACCCTTCTCCAGGACTAGAAGGGAGAGAGAGATTTTAGTCCATTTGTCATATAAAGAGAAATCAGGAAAAGGGAGCACATCTCCATCATATCCACCAGGTGGCAGCACAGGACAGTACGGTCATCTCCATCATATCCACCAGGTGGCAGCACAGGACAGTACGGTCATCTCCATTATATCCACCAGGTGGCAGTACAGGACAGTACGGTCATCTCCATCATATCCACCAGGTGGCAGCACAGGACAGTACGGTCATCTCCATTATATCCACCAGGTGGCAGCACAGGACAGTACGGTCATCTTCATCATATCCACCAGGTGGCAGCACAGGACAGTACGGTCATCTCCATTATATCCACCAAGTGGCAGTACAGGGCAGTACGGTCATCTTCATCATATCCACTAGGTGGCAGTACAGGACAGTACAGTCATCTCCATCATATCCACCAGGTGGCAGCACAGGACAGTACGGTCATCTCCATTATATCCACCAGGTGGCAGCACAGGACAGTACGGTCATCTTCATCATATCCACCAGGTGGCAGCACAGGACAGTACGGTCATCTCCATTATATCCACCAAGTGGCAGTACAGGGCAGTACGGTCATCTTCATCATATCCACTAGGTGGCAGTACAGGACAGTACAGTCATCTCCATCATATCCACCAGGTGGCAGTACAGGGCAGTACGGTCAGCACAGGACAGTACGGTCATCTCCATTATATCCACCAGGTGGCAGTACAGGACAGTATGGTCATCTTCATCATATCCACCAAGTGGCAGTACAGGGCAGTACGGTCATCTTCATCATATCCACCAAGTGGCAGTACAGGGCAGTACGGTCATCTCCATCATATCCACTAGGTGGCAGTACAGGACAGTACGGTCAGTACAGGACAGTATGGTCAGTACAGGACAGTATGGTCAGTACAGGACAGTATGGTCAGTACAGGACAGTACGGTCAGTACAGGACAGTACGGTCATCTCCATCATATCCACCAGGTGGCAGTACAGGACATTATGGTCAGTACAGGACAGTATGTTCAGTACAGGACAGTACGGTCAGTACAGGACAGTATGGTCAGTACAGGACAGCATGGTCAGTACAGGACAGTACGGTCATCTCCATCATATCCACTAGGTGGCAGTACAGGACAGTACGGTCATCTCCATCATATCCAC
Organism: Oncorhynchus gorbuscha; assembly: GCF_021184085.1. Lineage (NCBI taxonomy): Eukaryota > Metazoa > Chordata > Actinopteri > Salmoniformes > Salmonidae > Oncorhynchus > Oncorhynchus gorbuscha. The sequence continues at coordinate 17,901 of NW_025747885.1, read as the reverse complement.
CAGGTGGCAGTACAGGACAGTACGGTCAGTACAGGACAGTACGGTCATCTCCATCATATCCACTAGGTGGCAGTACAGGACAGTACGGTCAGTACAGGACAGTATGGTCAGTACAGGACAGTATGGTCATCTCCATCATATCCACCAGGTGGCAGTACAGGACAGTACACAGCCACAGCAGGCCAAAGCCAGGTTCCTTCTGTGCAGCAGGATTGATTCTGCTACCATTTAGTGGCAGCAAACAGTTGGACATGTCTGATATTGCTTCTGATATTTACACTAGTTTAAAAAGTCAATCTCATTTTAATTTTTTTATTTCACCTTTATTTAACCAGGTAGGCAAGTTGAGAACAAGTTCTCATTTACAATTGCGACCTGGCCAAGATAAAGCAAAGCAGTTCGACAGATACAACGACACAGAGTTACACATGGAGTAAAACAAACATACAGTCAATAATACAGTATAAACAAGTCTATATACGATGTGAGCAAATGAGGTGAGATAAGGGAGGTAAAGGCAAAAAAGGCCATGGTGGCAAAGTAAATACAATATAGCAAGTAAAACACTGGAATGGTAGTTTTGCAATGGAAGAATGAGACTAAACCTGCTAAATGTAAGTATGAGACACAATAATAACGTATCGCAACCTACGGCCCTTCCACAAAGTTCAATGATATAGTGACAGAGGTTTGCAGAGGGATCGAGGTTAGGCCATAGGAATCAGAACACTAGAATGGACATGAACCTTGTTATGATGGGATGAAGGTCAGCCATGCTGGTCAGGGAGTTGGTCAACCATGGTTTGCCAGTGCTGTGATAAGATAGTGTAAAATAATGAATTTGAAGAATGTCTCTGTACTGTGTGTCTGTACTGTGTGTCTGTACTGTGTGTCTGTACTGTGTTTCTGTACTGTGTGTCTGTACTATGTGTCTGTACTATGTGTCTGTACTGTGTGTCTGTACTGTGTGTCTGTACTGTGTGTACTGTGTGTCTGTACTGTGTTTCTGTACAGTGTGTCTGTACTGTGTGTCTGTACTGTGTGTCTGTACTGTGTGTCTGTACTGTGTGCCTGTACTGTGTGTCTGTACTGTGTGTCTGTACTGTGTGTCTGTACTGTGTGTACTGTGTGTCTGTACTGTGTGTCTGTACTGTGTTTCTGTACTGTGTGTCTGTACTGTGTGTCTGTACTGTGTGCCTGTACTGTGTGTCTGTACTGTGTGTCTGTACTGTGTGTCTGTACTGTGTGTCTGTACTGTGTGTCTGTACTGTGTGCTATCTGTTTAAACTACAGCTCAGACACCCATGCATACTCCACAAGACATGTTCTAGGAGTTAAGGGTAGGGGTCAGGGGTTAGGCTGTGTCCTACCTCCATTAGCTTGGTGTTCTAAGTGTTAGGGTTAAGGGTAGGGGTCAGGGGTTAGGCTGTGTCCTACCTCCATTAGCTTGGTGTTCTAAGTGTTAGGGTTAAGGGTAGGGGTCAGGGGTTAGACTGTGTCCTACCTCCATTAGCTTGGTGTTCTAAGTGTTAGGGTTAAGGGTAGGGGTCAGGGGTTAGGCTATGTGTCCTACCTCCATTAGCTTGGTGTTCTAAGTGTTAGGGTTAAGGGTAGGGGTCAGGGGTTAGACTGTGTCCTACCTCCATTAGCTTGGTGTTCTAAGTGTTAGGGTTAAGGGTAGGGGTCAGGGGTTAGGCTATGTGTCCTACCTCCATTAGCTTGGTGTTCTAAGTGTTCGGGTTAAGGGTAGGGGTCAGGGGTTAGGCTATGTGTCCTACCTCCATTAGCTTGGTGTTCTAAGTGTTAGGGTTAAGGGTAGGGGTCAGGGGTTAGACTGTGTCCTACCTCCATTAGCTTGGTGTTCTAAGTGTTAGGGTTAAGGGTCAAGGGTAGGGGTCAGGGGTTCGACTATGTGTCCTACCTCCATTAGCTTCAGGCTTGGTGTTCTAAGTGTTAGGGTTAATGGTAGGGGTCAGGGGTTAGACTATGTGACCTACCTCCATTAGTTTGGTGTTCTAAGTGTTAGGGTTAAGGGTATGGGTCAGGGGTTAGACTATGTGTCCTACCTCCATTAGCTTGGTGTTCTAAGTGTTAGGGTTAAGGGTTAAGGGTAGGGGTCAGGGGTTAGGCTATGTGTCCTACCTCCATTAGCTTCAGGCTTGGTGTTCTAAGTGTTAGGGTTAATGGTAGGGGTCAGGGGTTAGACTATGTGACCTACCTCCATTAGCTTGGTGTTCTAAGTGTTAGGGTTAAGGGTAGGGGTCAGGGGTTAGACTGTGTCCTACCTCCATTAGCTTGGTGTTCTAAGTGTTAGGGTTAAGGGTTAAGGGTAGGGGTCAGGGGTTAGACTGTGTCCTACCTCCATTAGCTTGGTGTTCTAAGTGTTAGGGTTAAGGGTTAAGGGTAGGGGTCAGGGGTTAGACTATGTGTCCTACCTCCATTAGCTTCAGGGTTGGTGTTCTAAGTGTTAGGGTTAAGGGTAGGGGTCAGGGGTTAGACTATGTGTCCTACCTCCATTAGCTTTAGGCTTGGTGTTCTAAGTGTTAGGGTTAAGGGTAGGGGTCAGGGGTTAGACTATGTGTCCTACCTCCATTAGCTTCAGGCTTGGTGTTCTAAGTGTTAGGGTTAAGGGTAGGGGTCAGGGGTTAGACTATGTGTCCTACCATCATTAGCTTGGTGTTCTAAGTGTTAGGGTTAAGGGTAGGGGTCAGGGGTTAGACTGTGTCCTACCTCCATTAGCTTGGTGTTCTAAGTGTTAGGGTTAAGGGTAGGGGTCAGGGGTTAGGCTATGTGTCCTACCTCCATTAGCTTGGTGTTCTAAGTGTTAGGGTTAAGGGTAGGGGTCAGGGGTTAGACTGTGTCCTACCTCCATTAGCTTGGTGTTCTAAGTGTTAGGGTTAAGGGTAGGGGTCAGGGGTTAGGCTATGTGTCCTACCTCCATTAGCTTGGTGTTCTAAGTGTTCGGGTTAAGGGTAGGGGTCAGGGGTTAGGCTATGTGTCCTACCTCCATTAGCTTGGTGTTCTAAGTGTTAGGGTTAAGGGTAGGGGTCAGGGGTTAGACTGTGTCCTACCTCCATTAGCTTGGTGTTCTAAGTGTTAGGGTTAAGGGTTAAGGGTAGGGGTCAGGGGTTCGACTATGTGTCCTACCTCCATTAGCTTCAGGCTTGGTGTTCTAAGTGTTAGGGTTAATGGTAGGGGTCAGGGGTTAGACTATGTGACCTACCTCCATTAGCTTGGTGTTCTAAGTGTTAGGGTTAAGGGTAGGGGTCAGGGGTTAGACTATGTGTCCTACCTCCATTAGCTTTAGGCTTGGTGTTCTAAGTGTTAGGGTTAAGGGTAGGGGTCAGGGGTTAGACTATGTGTCCTACCTCCATTAGCTTCAGGCTTGGTGTTCTAAGTGTTAGGGTTAAGGGTAGGGGTCAGGGGTTAGACTATGTGTCCTACCTCCATTAGCTTCAGGCTTGGTGTTCTAAGTGTTAGGGTTAAGGGTAGGGGTCAGGGGTTAGACTATGTGTCCTACCTCCATTAGCTTGGTGTTCTAAGTGTTAGGGTTAAGGGTTAAGGGTAGGGGTCAGGGGTTAGGCTATGTGTCCTACCTCCATTAGCTTCAGGCTTGGTGTTCTAAGTGTTAGGGTTAAGGGTAGGGGTCAGGGGTTAGACTATGTGTCCTACCTCCATTAGCTTGGTGTTCTAAGTGTTAGGGTTAAGGGTTAAGGGTTAAGGGTAGGGGTCAGGGGTTAGGCTATGTGTCCTACCTCCATTAGCTTCAGGCTTGGTGTTCTAAGTGTTAGGGTTAAGGGTAGGGGTCAGGGGTTAGACTATGTGTCCTACCATCATTAGCTTCAGGCTTGGTGTTCTTGATGTACGCTGAGAACTTGGCAAAGATGTTGTTTCCAGCTGTGTTGGACTCTCTCTGCTTGGCTGCCAACTTAGGATACCTGCAAGAGGAAGACACAGAGATACAGTCAGATACAGAGATACAGAGATACAGTCAGATACAGAGATACAGAGATACAGAGATACAGTCAGATACAGTCAGATACAGAGATACAGAGATACAGTCAGATACAGAGATACAGAGATACAGTCAGATACAGAGATACAGAGATACAGAGATACAGTCAGATACAGAGATACAGAGATACAGAGAGATACAGAGATACAGTCAGATACAGAGATACAGTCAGATACAGAGATACAGAGATACAGTCAGATACAGTCAGATACAGGAATAGAGATACAGTCAGATACAGAGATACAGTCAGATACAGTCAGATACAGGAATAGAGATACAGTCAGATACAGGAATAGAGATACAGTCAGATACAGGAATAGAGATACAGTCAGATACAGTCAGATACAGTCAGATACAGAGATACAGAGATACAGTCAGATACAGTCAGATACAGAGATACAGAGATACAGTCAGATACAGAGATACAGAGATACAGTCAGATACAGTCAGATACAGAGATACAGTCAGATACAGGAATAGAGATACAGTCAGATACAGGAATAGAGATACAGTCAGATACAGAGATACAGTCAGATACAGGAATAGAGATACAGTCAGATACAGAGATACAGTCAGATACAGTCAGATACAGGAATACAGAGATACTAAGACACAATCAGACACAGTCAGACACAGAGACAGTGGAAAACACCTGGGTCCCAGTATCGTCTATTGAGCTGTATTCAGTGGATATCATCCAGCTGGATCAGGACTTGCACTGACACTACTTTGATGGCATATGAAGCCGAACGGTACAGAGGATTTCTGTGTGATACACATTATGGTTGGAGAGCTGCCTGTGTACAAGTTGACAGTGTTAGCTGGAGAGAGGACGTACTCCTAGGAAGATGTGTGACGTTGTGGTGTTGTATTCATACAGCGTGTTACTGTATCCTTACTTGGGTGGAGCCAGTACATCCTCCAGGAACTCTTCTATCTTGTTGATGTCTGTCTTCACCTCTCCATTAAATGTCAGGAAGGGAGGATGGGTCCCTGGGGCTAGGTTATGAAGGTCAGCTGGCTTCCTATTGGACAACATATAGATAGAGTTACTTCTAATTGGAGCAGAGAGGGTCAGGGTTTCTTCCTATTAAAGCAGAGAGAGACAGGGTTACTTCCTATTAAAGCAGAGAGAGACACGGTTTGTCCTCTGTGGTGTGTCCTCTGTCCCTGTCCTCTGTGGTGTGTCCTCTTTCGCACATACCTCTTAAGCCCCTGTCCCGTAACCCCTAACCCCTGGCATACCTCTTTAGCCCATGTCCCTTAACCCCTAACCCCTGGCATACCTCTTTAGCCCCTGTCCCTTAACCCCTAACCCCTGGCATACCTCTTTAGCCCCTGTCCCTTAACCCCTAACCCCTGGCATACCTCTTTAGCCCCTGTCCCTTAACCCCTAACCCCTGGCATACCTCTTTAGCCCCTGTCCCTTAACCCCTAACCCCTGGCATACCTCTTTAGCCCCTGTCCCTTAACCCCTAACCCCTGGCATACCTCTTTACCCCCTGTCCCTTAACCCCTAACCCCTGGCATACCTCTTTAGCCCCTGTCCCTTAACCCCTAACCTCTGGCATACCTTTTTAGCCCCTGTCCCTTAACCCCTAACCCCTGGCATACCTCTTTAGCCCCTGTTCCTTAACCCCTAACCCCTGGCATACCTCTTTAGCCCATGTCCCTTAACCCCTAACCCCTGGCATACCTTTTCAGCCCCCGTCCCTTAACCCCTAACCCCTGGCATACCTCTTTAGCCCCTGTCCCTTAACCCCTAACCCCTGGCATACCTCTCCAGCCCCCGTCCCTTAACCTCTAACCCCAAGGTGTATATCTTTAGCCCCTGTCCCTTAACCCCTAACCCCTGGCGTACCTCTTGAGGTCGACGGTGGTTACATTGAAGACCACTCCCTTCAGCCACAGGATCATGAAGAGACGCTGGGAGAATGGACAGTTCCCAATACTCTCTCCATCACTACCCGCCTAGAGAGAGAGAGCATCATCATTAGCAGCAGACTCATACATTTCCTCAGTGAAAACAATGTACTGAGCAAATGTCAAATAGGCTTTTTTACCAAATTACCATACGACAGGCCACGTATTCACCCAGCACACCCTAATTGACAAACAAACTAAAACAAGGGCAATTTGCCTCAAGGGTCTGGAAAGTGTTGTTGGGGGTAAAACATACGACATTATAAAATCCATGTACACAAACAACAAGTGTGCGGTTAAAATTGGCAAACAATACACACATTTCTTTCCACAGGGCCGTGGGGTGAGACAGGGATGCAGCTTAAGCCCCACCTTCTTCAACATATATATCAAGGAAATGGCGAGGACACTGGAACAGTCTGCAGCACCCGGCCTCACCCTACTAGAATCTGAAGTCAAATGTCTACTGTTTGCTGATGATCTTGTGCCTCTGTCCCGAACCAATGAGGGCCTACAGCAGCACCTAGATCTTCTGCACAGATTCTGTCAGACCTGGGCCCTGACAGTAAATCTCAGTAAGACCAAAATAATGGTGTTCCAAAAAAGGTCAAGTCGCCAGAACCACAAATACAAATTCCATCTAGACACCGATGCCCCAGAGCACACAAAAAAATATACATACCTCGACATAAACATCAGGGCCATAGGTAACTTCCACAAAGCTGAGAGACAAGGCAAGAAGGGCCTTCTTTGTCATCAAAAGGAACATCAAATTCAACATACCAATTAGGATCTGGCTAAAAATACTTGAATCAGTTATAGAACCCATTGCCCTTCATGGTTGTGAGGTCTGGGGTCCGCTCACCTACCAATAATTCACTAAATGGGACAAACACCAAATTGAGTCTCTGCACATAGAATTCTGCCAAAATATTTTCTGTGTACCACGTAAAACACCAAATAATGCAGAGCAGAATTAGGCCGATACCCACTAATTATCAAAATCCAGAATAGAGACATTCAATTCTACAACCACCTAAAAGGAAGTGATTCCCAAACTTTCCATAACAAAGTCATCACCTACAAAGATATGAACCTGGAGAATAGTACCCTAAAGCAAGCTGGTCCTGGGGCTCTGTTCACAAACACAAACACACCCCACAGAGCCCCAGGACAGCAGCACAATTAGACCCAACCAAATCATGAGAAAACAAAAAGATAATTACTTAACACATTGGAAAGAATTTACCAAAAACTAAACTAGAATGCTATTTGGCTTTAAACAGAGAGTACACAGAGGCAGAATACCTGACCACTGTGACTGACCCAAACTCAAGGAAAGCTTTGACTATGTACAGACTCAGTGAGCATAGCCTTGCTATTGAGAAAGGCCGCCGGAGGCAGACCTGGCTCTCAAGAGAAGACAGTCTATGTGCACACTCCCCACACAATGAGGTGGAAACTGAGCTGCACTTCCTAACCTCCTGCCCAATGTATGACCATATTAGAGACACATATTTCCCTCAGATTACGCAGACCCACAAAGAATTCAAAAACAAATACAATTTTCCCATGTCTACTGGGTCCCATGTCTACTGGGTGAATGTCTACTGGGTCCCATGTCTACTGGGTGAAATACCAGTGTGACATCACAGCAGCAAGATGTGTGACCTGTTGCCACAAGAAAAGGGCAACCAGTGAAAAACAAACACCATTGTAAAAACAACCCATATTTATGTTTATTTATTTTCCATTTTGTACTTTAACTATTTGCACATCATTACAACACTGTATATAGACACAATAGGACATTTGAAATATCTTTATTCTCCCGAGTGGCGCAGAGGCGTCATTACAGACCCTGGGTCGATTCCAGGCTGTATCACAACCGGCTGTGATTGGGAGTCCCATAGGGAGGTGCATAATTGGCCCAGCGTCGCCCAGGCTTAGCCGGGGTAGGCCGTCATTGTAAAAAATGATTTGTTCTTAACTGACTTGAAATAAATGTTTACTCTTCATTTTTTTTGTTTATTTTATATATTTTATATTATCACTTTCACTTGCTTTGGCAATGTAAACATATGTTTCCCATGCCAATAAAGCCCTTAAATTGAAATGGAAATGAATTGAGAGAGAGAGAGAGAGAGAGAGAGAGAGAGAGAGAGAGAGAGAGAGAGAGAGAGAGAGAGAGAGAGAGGGGGGGGGGGGGTAAAGGGGGAGAGAGATAGAGGGGAAGGGAGAGAGAGAGAGAGGGGAGAGAGCGAAAAGTATTGGGGAGCGAGAGAGAACAGGGGAGAGAGAGAAGGAGGGGGAGAGAGAGAAGGGGGGAGAGAGAGAAGGGGGGATCAGGGGAGATCAGGTATCTCACTCTATGTGTGTGTGTGCGTGTGTGTGTAGTTTCCATAGCGGTGGAAACTAACCCAGTCACCTGACACCATGGACTGACTGAATTATGAATACTGATTCCGTTACATGCTTCATCGACCACAGAGATACCTTTACATAGCAATGGGCTGGGTATGGAGCTAGGGGTCTACAGGGCTGGGTATGGAGCTAGGGTCTACAGGGCTGGGTATGGAGCTAGGATCCACAGGGCTGGGTATGGAGCTAGGATGCACAGGGTTGGGTATGGAGCTAGGGTCTACAGGGCTGGGTATGGAGCTAGGATCCACAGGGCTGGGTATGGAGCTAGGGGTCTACAGGGCTGGGTATGGAGCTAGCATCCACAGGGCTGGGTATGAAGCTAGGGTCCACAGGGCTGGGTATGGAGCAAAGATCTACAGGGCTGGGTGTGGAGCTATGATCTACAGGGCTGTGTGTAGAGCTAAGAGTCTACAGGGCTGGGTATGGAGCTAGGATCCACAGGGCTGGGTATGGAGCTAGGATGCACAGGGTTGGGTATGGAGCTAGGGTCTACAGGGCTGGGTATGGAGCTAGGATCCACAGGGCTGGGTATGGAGCTAGGATCCACAGGGCTGGGTATGGAGCTAGGATCCACAGGGCTGGTTATGGAGCTAGGATCCACAGGGCTGGGTATGGAGCTAGGGTCTACAGGGCTGGGTATGGAGCTAGGATCCACAGGGCTGGGTATGGAGCTAGGGGTCTACAGGGCTGGGTATGGAGCTAGCATCCACAGGGCTGGGTATGAAGCTAGGGTCCACAGGGCTGGGTATGGAGCAAAGATCTACAGGGCTGGGTGTGGAGCTATGATCTACAGGGCTGTGTGTAGAGCTAAGAGTCTACAGGGCTGGGTATGGAGCTAGGATCCACAGGGCTGGGTATGGAGCTAGGATGCACAGGGTTGGGTATGGAGCTAGGGTCTACAGGGCTGGGTATGGAGCTAGGATCCACAGGGCTGGGTATGGAGCTAGGGGTCTACAGGGCTGGGTATGGAGCTAGCATCCACAGGGCTGGGTATGGAGCTAGGGTCCACAGGGCTGGGTATGGAGCTAAGAGTCTCAGGGCTGGGTATGGAGCTAGGATCCACAGGGCTGGGTATGGAGCTAGGGTGTACAGGGCTGGGTATGGAGCTAGGATCCACAGGGCTGGCTATGGAGCTAAGATCTACAGGGCTGGGTATGGAGCTAGGATCCACAGGGTTGGGTATGGAGCTAGGGTGTACAGGGCTGGGTATGGAGCTAGGATCCACAGGGCTGGCTATGGAGCTAAGATCTACAGGGCTGGGTGTGGAGCTAAGATCTACAGGGATGTGTGTAGAGCTAAGAGTCTAAGGGCTGGGTATGGAGCTAAGATCCACAGGGCTGGGTATGGAGCTAAGAGTCTCAGGGCTGGGTATGGAGCTAGGGGCACTGGGCTGGGTATGGAGCTAGGATACACAGGGCTGGGTATGGAGCTAGGGTTTCCTCGGCTGGGTATGGAGCTAGGGTCTACACGGCTGGGTATGGAGCTAGGATCCACAGGGCTGGGTATGGAGCTAGGATCCACAGGGCTGGGTATGGAGCTAGGATCCACAGGGCTGGGTATGGAGCTAGGATCCACAGGGCTGGGTATGGAGCTAGGGTCTACACGGCTGGGTATGGAGCTAGGATCCACAGGGCTGGGTATGGAGCTAGGATCCACAGGGCTGGGTATGGAGCTAGGATCCACAGGGCTGGTTATGGAGCTAGGATCCACAGGGCTGGGTATGGAGCTAGGATGCACAGGGTTGGGTATGGAGCTAGGGTCTACAGGGCTGGGTATGGAGCTAGGATACACAGGGCTGGGTATGGAGCTAGGGTCTACAGGGCTGGGTATGGAGCTAGGATCCACAGGGCTGGGTATGGAGCTAGGAACCACAGGGCTGGGTATGGAGCTAGGATCCACAGGGCTGGGTATGGAGCTAGGGTCTACAGGGCTGGGTATGGAGCTAGGGTCTACAGGGCTGGGTATGGAGCTAGGGTCTACAGGGCTGGGTATGGAGCTAGGATCCACAGGGCTGGGTATGGAGCTAGGATCCACAGGGCTGGGTATGGAGCTAGGATCCACAGGGCTGGGTATGGAGCTAAGATCCACAGGGCTGGGTATGGAGCTAGGATCCACAGGGCTGGGTATGGAGCTAAGATCCACAGGACTGGGTATGGAGCTAGGATCCACAGGGCTGGGTATGGAGCTAGGATCCACAGGGCTGGGTATGGAGCTAGGATGCACAGGGTTGGGTATGGAGCTAGGGTCTACAGGGCTGGGTATGGAGCTAGGATCCACAGGGCTGGGTATGGAGCTAGGATCCACAGGTCTGTGTATGGAGCTAGGGTCTACAGGGCTGGATATGGAGCTAGGGTCCACAGGGCTGGATATTGAGCTAGGATCCACAGGTTTGGGTATTGAGCTAGGGGTCTACAGGACTGGGTATGGAGCTAGGATCTACAGGGCTGGGTGTGGAGCTAAGATCTACAGGGCTGTGTGTAGAGCTAAGAGTCTAAGGGCTGGGTATGGAGCTAAGATCCACAGGGTTGGGTATGGAGCTAGGGTCCACAAGGCTGGGTATGGAGCTAAGAGTCTCAGGGCTGGGTATGGAGCTAGGATCCACAGGGCTGGGTATGGAGCTAGGATCCACAGGGCTGGGTATGGAGCTAGGATCCACAGGGCTGGGTATGGAGCTAGGGGTCTACAGGGCTGGGTATGGAGCTAGGAACCACAGGGCTGGGTATGGAGCTAGGATCCACAGGGCTGGGTATGGAGCTAGGATCCACAGGGCTGGGTATGGAGCTAGGGGTCTACAGGGCTGGGTATGGAGCTAGGAACCACAGGGCTGAGTATGGAGCTGGGATCCACAGGGCTGGGTATGGAGCTAGGGTTTACATGGCTGGGTATGGAGCTAGGGTCTACAGGGCTTGGTATGGAGCTAGGATCCACAGGGCTGGGTGTGGAGCTAGGGTCCACAGGGCTGGGTATGGAGCTAGGATCCACAGGGCTGGGTATGGAGCTAGGGTCCACAGGGCTGGGTATGGAGCTAGGGTCCACAGGGCTGGGTATGGAGCTAGGGTCCACAGGGCTGGGTATGGAGCTAGGATCCACAGGGCTGGGTGTGGAGCTAGGATCCACAGGGCTGGATGTGGAGCTAGGGTCTACAGGGCTGGGTATGGAGCTAGGATCCACAGGGCTGGGTATGGAGCTAGGGTCCACAGGGCTGGGTATGGAGCTAGGGTCTACAGGGCTGGGTGTGGAGCTAGGGTCCACAGGGCTGGGTGTGGAGCTAGGGTCCACAGGGCTGGGTATGGAGCTAGGATCTACAGGGCTGGGTATGGAGCTAGGGTCCACAGGGCTGGGTATGGAGCTAGGGTCCACAGGGCTGGGTATGGAGCTAGGGTCCACAGGGCTGGGTATGGAGCTAGGATCCACAGGGCTGGGTATGGAGCTAGGATCCACAGGGCTGGGTGTGGAGCTAGGGTCTACAGGGCTGGGTATGGAGCTAGGGTCTACAGGGATGGGTATGGAGCTAGGATCCACAGGGCTGGGTGTGGAGCTAGGGTCTACAGGGCTGGGTATGGAGCTAGGGTCTACAGGGCTGGGTATGGAGCTAGGATCCACAGGGCTGGGTGTGGAGCTAGGGTCTACAGGGCTGGGTATGGAGCTAGGGTCTACAGGGCTGGGTATGGAGCTAGGATCCACAGGGCTGGGTATGGAGCTAGGGTCCACAGGGCTGGGTATGGAGCTAGGATCCACAGGGCTGGGTATGGAGCTAGGGTCTACTGGGCTGGGTATGGAGCTAGGATCCACAGGGCTGGGTATGGAGCTAGGGTCCACAGGGCTGGGTATGGAGCTAGGATCCACAGGGCTGGGTGTGGAGCTAGGGTCCACAGGGCTGGGTATGGAGCTAGGATCCACAGGGCTGGGTATGGAGCTAGGGTCCACAGGGCTGGGTGTGGAGCTAGGATCCACAGGGCTGGGTATGGAGCTCGGGTCCACAGGGCTGGGTATGGAGCTAGGATCCACAGGGCTGGGTGTGGAGCTAGGATCCACAGGGCTGGGTGTGGAGCTAGGATCCACAGGGCTGGGTGTGGAGCTAGGATCCACAGGGTTGGGTATGGAGCTAGGGTCTACAGGACTGGGTATGGAGCTAGGATCCACAGGGCTGGGTATGGAGCTAGGGTCCACAGGGCTGGGTATGGAGCTAGGGTCCACAGGGCTGGGTATGGAGCTAGGGTCCACAGGGCTGGGTATGGAGCTAGGGTCTACAGGGCTGGGTATGGAGCTAGGATCCACAGGGCTGGGTATGGAGCTAGGATGCACAGGGCTGGGTATGGAGCTAGGGTCCACAGGGCTGGGTATGGAGCTAGGGTCCACAGGGCTGGGTATGGAGCTAGGGTCTACAGGGCTGGGTATGGAGCTAGGATCCACAGGGCTGGGTGTGGAGCTAGGGTCTACAGGGCTGGGTATGGAGCTAGGGTCTACAGGGCTGGGTATGGAGCTAGGATCCACAGGGCTGGGTATGGAGCTAGGGTCCACAGGGCTGGGTATGGAGCTAGGATCCACAGGGCTGGGTATGGAGCTAGGGTCTACTGGGCTGGGTATGGAGCTAGGATCCACAGGGCTGGGTATGGAGCTAGGGTCCACAGGGCTGGGTATGGAGCTAGGATCCACAGGGCTGGGTGTGGAGCTAGGGTCCACAGGGCTGGGTATGGAGCTAGGATCCACAGGGCTGGGTATGGAGCTAGGGTCCACAGGGCTGGGTGTGGAGCTAGGATCCACAGGGCTGGGTATGGAGCTCGGGTCCACAGGGCTGGGTATGGAGCTAGGATCCACAGGGCTGGGTGTGGAGCTAGGATCCACAGGGCTGGGTGTGGAGCTAGGATCCACAGGGCTGGGTGTGGAGCTAGGATCCACAGGGTTGGGTATGGAGCTAGGGTCTACAGGACTGGGTATGGAGCTAGGATCCACAGGGCTGGGTATGGAGCTAGGGTCCACAGGGCTGGGTATGGAGCTAGGGTCCACAGGGCTGGGTATGGAGCTAGGGTCCACAGGGCTGGGTATGGAGCTAGGGTCTACAGGGCTGGGTATGGAGCTAGGATCCACAGGGCTGGGTATGGAGCTAGGATGCACAGGGCTGGGTATGGAGCTAGGGTCCACAGGGCTGGGTATGGAGCTAGGGTCCACAGGGCTGGGTATGGAGCTAGGATCTACAGTTGACAGTGACAGTTGTGAGGTTCTCAAGCAAATTGGAGAACACTGTCGTGTTTGTGAGTCTCCACTTTCCATAGACGTCATAATAGTTAGACGCTACAGATGTTTTTTGTTGTTGTTAGAAGACAGATTTTCAAGGATGTCTCAAGGTCTGACCAGCCACGCTCTAGCTCTTTCACCTTTCACCTGAAGTGTTGCGTAGGCGGATAGAGTAGATTGAGCCGCATTCATGCATTTGTTATGTAAATTAGATTGACGGGTCAATCGACTCTAGGGGGTTAATTAACATAAACACGTTCAGCATCTCCAGATCTCAGAGCGTACAAACCGCTGATTAGCGGGCCTAAAGAAACGTTTTCATTTGAAAACAGGATATGAGTTACCCTACTGTATGTTATCTCTCCTACCCTGTTCCTGCTGCTACCCAGTACTCTGTATGTTATCTGTCTATGCTCCTACCCTGTTCCTGCTGCTACCCAGTAATCTGTATGTTATCTGTCTATGCTCCCACCCTGTTCCTGCTGCTACCCAGTACTCTGTATGTTATCTGTCTATGCTCCTACCCTGTTCCTGCTGCTACCCAGTACTCTGTATGTTATCTGTCTATGCTCCTACCCTGTTCCTGCTGCTACCCAGTACTCTGTATGTTATCTGTCTATGCTCCTACCCTGTTCCTGCAGCTACCCAGTACTCTGTATGTTATCTGTCTATGCTCCTACCCTGTTCCTTCTGCTACCCAGTACTCTGTATGTTATCTGTCTATGCTCCTACCCTGTTCCTGCAGCTACCCAGTACTCTGTATGTTATCTGTCTATGCTCCCACCCTGTTCCTGCTGCTACCCAGTACTCTGTATGTTATCTGTCTATGCTCCTACCCTGTTCCTGCAGCTACCCAGTACTCTGTATGTTATCTGTCTATGCTCCTACCCTGTTCCTGCTGCTACCCAGTACTCTGTATGTTATCTGTCTATGCTCCTACCCTGTTCCTTCTGCTACCCAGTACTCTGTATGTTATCTGTCAATGCTCCTACCCTGTTCCTGCTGCTACCCAGTACTCTGTATGTTATCTGTCTATGCTCCTACCCTGTTCCTGCTGCTACCCAGTACTCTGTATACCATAGGCTCTCCTACCCTGTTCCTGCTGCTACCCAGTCTAAAGAAACGTTTTGATTTGAAAACATAATATGAGTTACCCTACTGTATGTTATCTGTCTATGCTCCTACCCTGTTCCTGCTGCTACCCAGTACTCTGTATGTTATCTGTCTATGCTCCTACCCTGTTCCTGCTGCTACCCAGTACTCTGTATACCATGGGCTCTCCTACCCTGTTCCTGCTGCTACCCAGTACTCTGTATGCCATGGGCTCTCCCACCCTGTTCCTGCTGCTACCCAGTACTCTGTATGCCATGGGCTCTCCCACCCTGTTCCTGCTGCTACCCAGTACTCTGTATACCATGGGATCCCCTACCCTGTTCCTGCTGCTACCCAGTACTCTGTATACCATGGGCTCTCCTACCCTGTTCCTGCTGCTACCCAGTACTCTGTATACCATGGGCTCTCCTACCCTGTTCCTGCTGCTACCCAGTACTCTGTATGCCATGGGCTCTCCTACCCTGTTCCTGCTGCTACCCAGTACTCTGTATACCATGGGCTCTCCTACCCTGTTCCTGCTGCTACCCAGTACTCTGTATGCCATGGGCTCTCCCACCCTGTTCCTGCTGCTACCCAGTACTCTGTATACCATGGGCTCTCCCACCCTGTTCCTGCTGCTACCCAGTACTCTGTATACCATGGGCTCTCCCACCCTGTTCCTGCTGCTACCCAGTACTCTGTATGTCATGGGCTCTCCCACCCTGTTCCTGCTGCTACCCAGTACTCTGTATGTCATGGGCTCTCCCACCCTGTTCCTGCTGCTACCCAGTACTCTGTATACTATGGGCTCTCCCACCCTGTTCCTGCTGCTACCCAGTACTCTGTATACCATGGGCTCTCCCACCCTGTTCCTGCTGCTACCCAGTACTCTGTATACCATGGGCTCTCCCACCCTGTTCCTACTGCTACCCAGTACTCTGTATGTCATGGGCTCTCCCACCCTGTTCCTGCTGCTACCCAGTACTCTGTATGTCATGGGCTCTCCCACCCTGTTCCTGCTGCTACCCAGTACTCTGTATACCATGGGCTCTCCCACCCTGTTCCTGCTGCTACCCAGTACTCTGTATGCCATGGGCTCTCCCACCCTGTTCCTGCTGCTACCCAGTACTCTGTATACCATGGGCTCTCCCACCCTGTTCCTGCTGCTACCCAGTACTCTGTATACCATGGGCTCTCCCACCCTGTTCCTGCTGCTACCCAGTACTCTGTATGTCATGGGCTCTCCCACCCTGTTCCTGCTGCTACCCAGTACTCTGTATACCATGGGCTCTCCTACCCTGTTCCTGCTGCTACCCAGTACTCTGTATGCCATGGGCTCTCCCACCCTGTTCCTGCTGCTACCCAGTACTCTGTATGCCATGGGCTCTCCCACCCTGTTCCTGCTGCTACCCAGTACTCTGTATACCATGGGATCTCCTACCCTGTTCCTGCTGCTACCCAGTACTCTGTATACCATGGGCTCTCCTACCCTGTTCCTGCTGCTACCCAGTACTCTGTATACCATGGGCTCTCCTACCCTGTTCCTGCTGCTACCCAGTACTCTGTATGCCATGGGCTCTCCTACCCTGTTCCTGCTGCTACCCAGTACTCTGTATACCATGGGCTCTCCCCTACCTGTTCCTGCTGCTACCCAGTACTCTGTATGCCATGGTCTCTCCCACCCTGTTCCTGCTGCTACAGTACTCTGTATACCATGGCTCTCCCACCCTGTTCCTGCTGCTACCCAGTACTCTGTATACCATGGGCTCTCCCACCCTGTTCCTGCTGCTACCCAGTACTCTGTATGTCATGGGCTCTCCCACCCTGTTCCTGCTGCTACCCAGTACTCTGTATACCATGGGCTCTCCCACCCTGTTCCTGCTGCTACCCAGTACTCTGTATACCATGGGCTCTCCCACCCTGTTCCTGCTGCTACCCAGTACTCTGTATACCATGGGCTCTCCCACCCTGTTCCTGCTGCTACCCAGTACTCTGTATGTCATGGGCTCTCCCACCCTGTTCCTGCTGCTACCCAGTACTCTGTATGTCATGGGCTCTCCCACCCTGTTCCTGCTGCTACCCAGTACTCTGTATACCATGGGCTCTCCCACCCTGTTCCTGCTGCTACCCAGTACTCTGTATGCCATGGGCTCTCCCACCCTGTTCCTGCTGCTACCCAGTACTCTGTATACCATGGGCTCTCCCACCCTGTTCCTGCTGCTACCCAGTACTCTGTATACCATGGGCTCTCCCACCCTGTTCCTGCTGCTACCCAGTACTCTGTATGTCATGGGCTCTCCCACCCTGTTCCTGCTGCTACCCAGTACTCTGTATACCATGGGCTCTCCTACCCTGTTCCTGCTGCTACCCAGTACTCTGTATGCCATGGGCTCTCCTACCCTGTTCCTGCTGCTATCCAGTACTCTGTATGCCATGGGCTCTCCCACCCTGTTCCTGCTGCTACCCAGTACTCTGTATGCCATGGGCTCTCCTACCCTGTTCCTGCTGCTACCCAGTACTCTGTATGCCATGGGCTCTCCTACCCTGTTCCTGCTGCTATCCAGTACTCTGTATGCCATGGGCTCTCCTACCCTGTTCCTGCTGCTACCCAGTACTCTGTATACCATGGGCTCTCCTACCCTGTTCCTGCAGCTACCCAGTACTCTGTATGTCATGGGCTCTCCTACCCTGTTCCTGCTGCTACCCAGTACTCTGTATGTCATGGGCTCTCCAACCCTGTTCCTGCTGCTACCCAGTACTCTGTATACCATGGGCTCTCCTACCCTTTTCCTGCAGCTACCCAGTCTAAAGAAACATTTTGATAGGAAAACAATGTATTTCAGAAGAACAGAATATTCACCAGATGAAGTAAATATTTTAAACGTTATCATCACGGTGCAGTTGTCATCGCGGTGATAGATATCATCACGGTGCAGTTGTCATCACGGTGATAGATATCATCACGGTGCAGTTGTCATCACGGTGATAGATATCATCACGGTGCAGTTGTCATCACGGTGATAGATATCATCACGGTGCAGTTGTCATCACGGTGATAGATATCATCACGGTGCAGTTGTCATCGCGGTGATAGATATCATCACGGTGCAGTTATCATCACGGTGCAGTTGTCATCGCGGTGATAGATATCATCACGGTGCAGTTGTCATCACGGTGATAGATATCATCACGGTGATAGATATCATCACGGT
>NW_025747884.1:0-44282 GCF_021184085.1 Oncorhynchus gorbuscha | reverse complement strand
GAACATACCAACAACTGAGAAGATATATTACTTAAGAAAATATGTCGGTGGGCCTGCCAAGAAAGCCATCGAAAGTTACTTTATGTTAGGAACAGAATCAGCCTACCATGCTGCTTGGACCATTCTTGAAGAAAGGTACGGAAACAAATTCTTCATCGCCAAGTCTTTCAGAGATAAGCTCAATGCATGGCCTACGATAGGATCCAAGGACAGTCTTGAACTTAGAGACCTTGTAGACTTTCTTCGCAGCTGTGAAGCTGCTATGTCTCAGAATAAGGGCCTGGAGGTGCTTAATGACTGTAATGAAAACCAAAAGATCCTCGCTAAACTTCCAGATTGGCTAACTTCAAGATGGAATAGAAAGGTCACAGACATCTTAGAAGAAACGGAGATCTTTCCTAGCTTCAGTCAGTTTGTGAAGTTTCTCACGAGAGAAGCCAAGATTGCTTGCAATCCTGTAACATCCCTTCATGCTTTGAAACCAAGTGAAGATGGGAAACTTAAGACGCCAAGGATTCAAAACCCCGGAGCAAGGGTATTAGCAACTAACTCTGATGAGAAAGATACTGTTACTAGTTGTGTCTTCTGTGAGAAGTCAGGTCACAGTCTCCACAAATGCTGGAAGTTCATGGATAAGCCCGCCGCAGAGCGACAGAAGTTTGTTCAAGAGAATAAATTGTGCTTTGGCTGTTTAAGGCCTGGGCATCGATCGAAAGATTGTGATAACAGGAACACCTGCGACACGTGTCAGAGGAGGCATCCATCCTGCCTGCACGAAGATCGTAGTAAAGAAAGGTTAAGGGATAGGAAGACAGAGCCCCCACGAGATAAGGGGACAAGAGCGTCAAGTGAGGCCATATCTAACAGAGTCGTAAGGGACATTAACACTCACACCTCCACAATCATTCCAGTATGGGTGTCAACCACAAGTGAGCCAGATCGTGAAGTTCTTGTGTATGCACTTCTTGACACCCAGAGTGACACCACTTTTATCCTTGAAGAGACAACAAAGGCTCTCAATACAAGGAAGGAGCCAGTCCAACTGAAACTCTCTACAATGGCTTCAAGAAATACCACTGTGCCCTGCCAGAAGCTGTCTGGTTTGCAGGTTAGAGGGTTTTACTTGGAGAAGAAAATCCCTCTGCCAACGACCTACTCGAGAGAGTTTATTCCTGCAAACAGAGATCATATTCCTACTCCAGAGACTGCAAGAGCATGGTCTCATCTTGAACACATTGCAGAGGAGATTGCTCCTCAACAGAGCTGTGATGTCGGTCTCTTAATTGGCTACAACTGCTCCCAGGCTCTCCTTCCAAGAGAAATTGTGTCTGGTAAGGGAAATCAGCCTTTTGCTCAGAGAACAGATCTTGGCTGGAGCATAGTCGGCTATGGAAATCCATGTATCGACTATGGCGACCCTATTGGAGTGAGTCATCGGGTTATCGTTAGACAGGTGATGCCAAGCCTTCAATCTTCTTCCAACCTCACAAATCAAGTACACCATGTTTGTAGAACACATGTAAGAGAGGTAATCACAACACTGGACATTATCAAGACGCTTGAATCTGACTTCAACGAGAGAGCTGCAGAAGAGGACCTCATATCTCAAGAGGATATCCGGTTCCTGAAGAAAATGAAAGAGGGCATCAGACGCAAGGACAATGGACATTATGAGATGCCGCTGCCGTTTAAGGAAGAAAGACCCAATCTGCCGAACAATAAAACATGTGCAGTTCACCGACTCAAGTGCCTGGAAAGGAGGCTAAGGAGAGACAAGCAGTACTACAAGGACTACACAGCATTCATGGAAGAGACTATAGCTCGTGGAGATGCTGAGAAGGTCTCTAAAGAGGAAATTAACAAGCATCCAGCATGGTACATCCCGCACCATGGAGTTTATCACCCACAAAAGCCTGGGAAGATACGAGTCGTCTTTGACTGCTCAGCTAAGTTTCGAGAGACGTCCTTGAATGATCATCTTACCGGTTCAGAGGTGACAAACACATTGCTGGGCGTCCTTTGTCGTTTTCGTATGGGTCCAGTTGCAATCATGTGTGACGTAGAGTGCATGTTCCACCAGTTTCATGTGAAAGCAGAAGACCAAGATTATCTACGGTTCCTTTGGTGGGAGAACGGAGATCTAGAGTCTCAACCCTCAGCGTATCGTATGATGGTCCACTTGTTCGGCGCAGCTTCATCTCCTGGTTGCGCCAACTATGGTCTCAAACATCTTGCTGCCGAAGGACAAGGAAGCTTCAGCGAGAAGTCTATCCAGTTCATAGAAAGGAACTTTTATGTTGATGATGGGTTGACGAGCGTATCGTCTGAAGCTGAAGCGGCCCAGCTGGGGAAAGAAGCAAGAGAGCTTTGCAGCATCGGCAAACTTCGGTTGCACAAGTTTATCTCTAACAGCAAGGAAGTTATAGCCACAATTCCCAAGGAAGAACGTGCCAAGGGTGCCAAAGACCTGGATATGGCTCTGGGTGAACCACACATGGAGAGAGCGCTTGGTGTACTGTGGTGTGTCGCATCAGACGAGTTCCAGTTTAGAATAGTTGTCAAGGAACGCCCACTCACAAGAAGAGGAGTGTTGTCTACAGTAGCCTCTGTATATGATCTGCTTGGGTTTGTGGCACCCTTTGTCCTGGTGGGGAAGCAGATCTTGCAGCGGATGTGTCGTGACAAAATCGACTGGGATGACCCCCTTCCAGATGACCTAAGTTCCCAGTGGGAATTCTGGCTCCAAGGTCTACAAAACTTGTCTGAAGTAAGGATCCAACGAAGCTACTTGCCATCAAGTTTCAAGGAGGTGCAGAGTTATGAGCTCCATCACTTCTCTGACGCTAGTACCTCAGGTTATGGAGAGTGCTCATACCTCAGAACAATTAAACCTCCAACACAGACGGAAATGGAGTCAGACAGGACAGAAGAAACACAAGGATTAATGGCATTGTCATTTTGCAAGATGATACTGCACCACGCAACCAGTGGAAATTGGCAAAGGTTACAGAAGTGTACCCGGGACAGGATGGCCGGGTGAGAAGATTCAAGTTACTGATCAGCGACTCAACCCTAGATGAGGGAGGTAAATGCATCACCAAACCCACCTATCTGGAGAGGCCCATCCATAAGACAGTCACCCTCCTGGAAGCCGATCAAGAAACCTGCAGACCTCTTTCACAGAAATCACCGGTGATTGGTGGGAGTGTAACTGACAGTTAGACTTACAGGATATCTCGTTGTCTTTTGTTTGAATTGTTTATGTGTCCGCTGTGCGGGGGAAATGATAATACAAGCGGAACTACGTAGCTAATACTGTTGTAACGGGGATCGTTATTGTAGCAACACACCTTTGGAGGAAGGCAATCCTGCGCTGCGTTAGCTAAGTTTTCATGTCATCGGGAGTAGTTCATAAACGTTGAAGAGTATGTTAGGATGAAGTGTGAATTCATGCCAGGAATAATAAGTGTGAAGTTTGATTTCCTCCCTTCTGTAATAAGCAGCCAATGAGGTATTTGTTCCTTTATTCATGTGTTAATCTGAACCTGTTATAACGCCGGTTAAACTGTTATGTATGTAAGCACTTCAGAGTTATACCAAGCTAATAAGTCACTCGTAAGATAAGGTTGTAAGAGTGTGCTTAACTGTATTTTTCATTTACTTTATAGTTCTCACGGAAGGTGATAATTCTGACTAAAACTACAGAATAAAGCCGCCAGTTAAAATCAAGGAACGGTTGAGCTCGTGGTTACTGAAGGGAGCTACAATGTGTGTGCGTCCCTATCTTCAGAGGAGTTATGGCCGAACTCCCGGCCAGCACCTGTGGCTAGGAGTATCCTGTATGGGGCCCAACCTGTTTTACTATGAAAATACGTTGTTATGTGTTGTCTCAGTTATAACAATGCAATAGCAGTAATGTCACCTACATAAGAATTAGCAGTCCTCTACAAATCCCTCTCTTCACGTCTCCCCAGAGACGTGACACAACCTAAGTAGATTCTGATACAAAAGAAAACTTTTCCCAAAGGGGCTATGAAATAAGGCACAACATTAAAAATAAATGGATGTATATGTATTCCCACCATGTTCCCAACTCAATCCCACTATGTACTAAGTTGGCTACCAGCCACCTAGGAATTTACAACCCTCATGTAACAGAGCGGAGAACAACAGCTCAAAATGAAAGGAAAAATGATATTCTACATAAGCCAACTTTTTCCTGCTCCCTCTCTTCACATCTCCTAAGAGATATGATATAGTCCAGAGACATTACTCCAAGCAAAAACGAAAACATAATCCAAAAAGGAAAAATAGCCTATACTAGGTAAGTCTATACGGAAATGGCCCACAAAGAAAAATAATTTCCCCCTCTTCCCATCCCAGATGGGACACGACATACAATGGAGAAGCTTAATCAATATAAGCAACTGGATCCCCCTCCTAAAATGGCTGCAAAAACTGAAAGATGGGTCTCATGCTCCATACTGTTATCTCGCACCTGGCTCCTGTTATCCAACAAAAAGACCGCTTGTTCTCGCAACACCACACTCTGAATGTTCCCTCCCTTCTGTATTTTTCCAGCATGAGAAAGTTCCATGGCCCTGATACTTTTAACAATGTTTCAAATCAGCTAGGTAGCATAACACATACATACCTCCACACAAGGCAACAGCAGATAATATTCAATCTTATATATGGTAATGGCTATAATGTAAAATAACCCCAAGGGTGTGAACACAAATTCAGCAATGAATCATATAACAGTTACAAAGTTTAAACTACCTTCATGTCAAAAGAGAACAGCTCATTCAAAAACTGAACAAAAGAAAATAGTGTGAAATTTAAGTCCCCCTTTTGACACCTGCTAGGGTGTCACTCATTATCCTTTATTTCAGCAGTCATAGCATTTCATGAAAATAATAAAAAGTGTATTATTAATAACAAGTGATATATGCCTTTGTTGTATGCTTTTGTTTCCCCCTTTTGTCACCCACAAGGGTGTCACTTATCAAAAACAGGATAAAACTTTATTGTTATTGACATGTAAGATGTAGGATAAAACTTTGGTCATGGAAAACAGTAAAGAATTATTAGAAACCATCTGGTCCTCTCAGCTACTCCTATCCTGTACCAGGTGGGCTCCTTGCCACCCAGGGACTCCAAACCATGTGTCATCCTCAGTCAGTCCCATCCTCCCTGAAGCCTTCATCACATCTGTAACATATTTCTTAGAACACGGTATGATGCAAGCAGCACATCGATAACAAATAATACAAGAATTAGGGTCAGAAATCCAGTAACCATCATACCAGTGTACTTACCAAACCAGGCCAAGAGAACAGACTCCTCCACCCCCTCCGTGGACCTCATCTTAGCAGATAGTGCATCAAGCCCGCCCTAGATATCATCTGGACTGGTATTATTAGGAATATACGTGCAACATTGTTTACCGAACATCTTGCAGACGTCCCACTGACTGGCAAGAAGCATATCCAAGGCAAGTCTATTCTGTCTGGAAACCCCAAATGTGGCCTCAAGCTGTTCAGACATACCAGTGAGTGCATCACGGGAGTAATTCACCAAACGCTGTTGATTATAGTAGAATATTTAATCCATGCAGTCTGTCCAGCATCCACTATGGCTGGACCCATAATAGGTAGTAAGTGCCTGAGTCCATCATTCCTACCCAAGGCCTGAAACTCATGAGGAACCCCCACTGGCACTCCCAACAGGTTAGTGTATGTCAACTACATCCTCTGTCCATGGAGAACTACGTCTATGTCTCCCATGGGATGGAATGTTTTCAGGTCCCCTGGTTACAGAACTCAGCAGCTGTTCAGCAGCAACATCAACAATGGTCAGTGGAATTATCACTGGTCAGACCACACGTATCTTGCCATTCTCCTCTAAGAATGGGTCTCAGCACTCTTTTTTGGCTACACACATCCACCTCACATCAGCCAGACCACTAGTTTGGTTTAGGCCTGTAACTGGCCAAGTGGAATTTAATGGTTATGTTACTACAGCAATCAGCTTCAGGCAATCTCCCATAATCAAAACCAGTCCCAGTTCCTAATTGATCAATAGCCGATTAGTCTCTAACATTAATTACCTGAATGGTATTTTTAACACAGTGGTGGTAGAGGAGTGTGTCCGGCTACCTCTGGTCTTGGCAGTACCTTATTAGAAAACACACCCATCATGTCTGTCCTCATCCTTTGTAGTCCGAGGGTGTGAGTGCCTGCAACAGAGAGCTTAATAGTTTTGATGGTTAGTAGGATTTCATCACCTTTACAAAGTTCAACATTGCTCCCAGGTTTCCCCCATATCATGGAAAACCTATCCACCCTTGTGGGATCCCCCCCCGAAGTCGGTTATCATGTAATCTCTACTCTAACTTCCTGTCTACCCAGATCTAGGGATCTCTTATGTTCATTTTGGAACAAAATACACATCACTTAGCCAGAGCCAGACACATCCTCACTTCTATGGACAAAAACAGGGGTGATAGGACAGGTAGGGTTTACTTCATTCGACAGTTAGCCCCTGGAATTCTGTTAATTCCAGTTCTTCTCCCGAACTCTGTTTATTGTCCGACAGTGAAAAAGTGTCTTACCCTTCCGCCGTGCGATATGAATCTGGGTAGCTCTTTCAGCTAGCTGTCACCAGGGGTCTTCTATGGTCCCCAAGCCTCTGGGACTGGATTGAGTGACTTCACCTGTAGTTCACCTGTAATGCATAAAATCCTGGACATACAGGCTTGGTTAACAAACAATTTCTCATATGTTTTATCTGATTATATCTTTAACTTCTATGCCCAATTGTTAGCTTACATTTTTTTAATGATTAGTTTCTTATCCAATAGTCCCCATCCTATCCTAGACCACAATTTACCCATCCCCTTTTGATATCTGGCTTTGCCCAGGTATCAACATTACCTACTCTAAATAATGACTTAGGTAAGATTAGTATAGTATCCTTATGTTCTGACATTATCCTGTAGGAGCGCCCCCTACATTTTCTACATGTCCAACTCTCCCCCCTGTCTCCACTCAGCAACTGCTATCTTTGCCTGTTCTGGCCCCCCTTCCAAAACTCTCCAACTTTCAAGGTCTTTGCAGTGCGGGGGAGGGCCCCTCCGTCTGCCTTCTCCCCTATCTGTAAAATACCATGTCTCTGGGAACGTGGAAAACGTTTACTACAAAAACAAAACCTAATAATTATGATAATCCCCACAAACTCAAATAATTTGTCTCGGTGTTTCATGTTTTATTCGTGTTTCTCCAAATTGTCTCCCCAAAAATACTTCTTAAATCCCCAGCCATTAGACACACACACAACTGTGTTAAATGTGCACTGTCCCTTTAACATAAAAACCTCAGCCTGCAATCCCCTCTGCGGGCCTTTCATTGTTCCCCATAATGAAAACAGATTCTAATGTTAGTCTACCTTAACCTCCTGTTTAATTTCAGTGGTGTTATCTGAACAATCAAACCAAAATCAATAACCGGGAAGAACTTGTGTAAACTAATTAAAAGAACAAAATAAATCTACCTTATTTCTCAGCACTTGGTTAGAACACCACTCCCGTCTTACATCGACCACACCCGTCGCCCCGTACCTAGTGTATATCTTATCTATTACTCAGTGGCTCAATTAATGTTTATCGTAAGTATGTTCAGATGTTGATTATGTAATTCTACAATTTTAGTATAATCCAAACTTCATAATATAACTCTACACACAGAATTTTACGTTAATAGAGTTGAACACCTTTTCCAACAGTCATGCACACCCCCTCAATATTCTATGATATTACTCTCATCAGCAAGCCTGCAACTTTTTCAACATTCTTATCATAAAAATCCCGACCTCATTCATACCGATATTAGTCCCCGACTGAATATCAAACGTATTTCATGCACACGATTTGAGTCTCACAAATCTTCATTTACGCCAGTAAACTTCAATTTACACCATACACACACAAATCTTCATTCTCCCCAGCAAGCAGACCAGTAGGAGATGCAATAGCCCCACCTTCTGTCCATACTCTGTACAGCTTCTCACCCAGTCTCCTCCACTCCTTATCCTCTCTGCCTTTATTGAATTCTAGAATGGACTTCAGCGTTCTCAACCTCTTTTCTATTTCCAACGACATTCCATGTACACTACAATACTGCCAACAACCCATGCCTTTACTGAAACCCAAGTGATACCCTTTCCCTACGGCTAAATCGGTCTCAAGTCCGAGTATTCAATTTGAATATCCGTCATTCACACTTGGCCCTGCCTAATGCATCACTCATACACGTGGTAAGTGATCTCTGTTACCACCTACCAACCAGGCATACTAGTACATCCCATACACAATGCACCATTAAGTATGGTTGATCAATAATAAAATTGCAGTTGCCAATGGAGATATTACTTTCTCAACTATTTTCCAATCTCACACATCATAATAGTTTAAATTTAGTAACTTACATCAAACAGGTGTCTCACAAAACTAAATTTGTATAACTCCAATGTGCAGAACTTTAGTTTTCCACAACAGGTGTCTGCTTACCCTTTTTAGTTGACCGGTCAGGATTTGTGAGACACACCGTCCGACGACAGTACTGGCCAATCGGCTGGCACACCAATGTCCGGCGATATCTTTTTACCAGACCACGTCAGGGTCACCATTTGTCATGTATTGTATGTTTTAGTAATTATATATGTAGAGGGATGTGGCGCCATCTCCTGGTGGTAAGCTCGTCTGTTCATCTGCCCCTCGTGGGGGGAGTGGCAACCCCCATCATTTCAGGATTTTTTTTATTCAGTTGTGCTTTCTGCGCTTCTTCTATGGCCCAAGTTCCTATCTTTAGTTCCTCTTCTGCTCTCTCTCTCTCTCTGTTTGGTCCCTTGGTTCCTCAATAAATGGGCCTTGTTTCTTCCTATTTCCTTGTCTCTAGCTTCCTGCAACGTCTCCCTTAACCCACATTCCATTGTTTTCAACTGGACCCCGGTTGGCAGTCCCCCTCCTAGGTAACCTGCTTGCGTCCATCTTAACTTTACTCCCTCCCAGACTTTCTTTATATCCTTCCACTGTCTCTTTACCCCTGATCTATATTCTATTTTTTTATCTAGGAACTCATTAAACTTCAGCTTTGGAGTATTGGGGGGTCGCCATTGTGAATTTTAAATCGTAATTCAATTTTAATTCAATCGGAAATTAATCGGAATTTAATCTGAATTTTACCAGACTACTTGAATATAATTAGAATATGCTTAGCCCGTCGTTAGTTAATAACAACGATGTATTCGAGGAGGCACTATTGCTCACACTCTGCCTTATCTCAGAGCTTTTCCTTGAATATTCAGTTCGAGAAAAACGATTGGGTTGGTATAGCTTTTGTGGAGCGCGCAACCAAGGGATCTATTCGACTATATAGTCACAATATTAATTATTATATTCAGATCGTATTTCAATTATACATCAGTCATTTTGTTCCTGATTATACATTTTACACAGAAGTTATAGATACATACAACATGGAAGTTTACATACAACATGGAAGTTTACATACAACATATAAGTTTCAGATTATCCAATAACCCTTCTTGAGTTCTCTCTCTCTCTCAAACCATCAACAATCTTGATGGAGACGATTACAACCACATTACATTTTATATGAACAGTTACAAATACACGTGTTCTCTCTAAACATTATCAGCCTATCTTTTGGACAACTTATCAGACTGGACTTCGACCGAGTCGCGGGACAAAGTTGCCAATCTTTTCCCCTCTCGGCGCCAGGTTTAATGAATAGTAATTAACTATCCCCTTACTGATTTTTATCCCTAATCTCTACCGTGCTGAATCCAAATTCATGTCCGACCCCTATCAATCAACACCATCAGACTGGACTTCGACTGAGTCTCGGAACAAAATTACAATTTGTCCCCTCGGCGCCAGGTTTAATGAATAGTAATTAACTATTCACTTACTGACCTGTTATTAACCCCTATCGGAACGTATCCAAATCCATGTCCATGTCCGACCCCTATCAATCAACACCATCAGACTGGACTTCGACCGAGTCTCGGTACAAAATTACAATTTGTCCCCTCGGCGCCAGGTTTAATGAATAGTAATTAACTATTCACTTACTGATCTGTTATTGACCCCTATCGGAACTAATCCAGGCCTCAAAAGTGATACCTCATCATTGAAAGCTATCAGACTGTGCTGACCGGGTCACGGGACAAAATTACAATTTATCCCCTCGGCGCCAGATTTAATGAATAGTAATTAACTACCCCTTACTGATATCTCATCAATGATTTAATCACCCGGCCGTCGCCGGTTTGTACCACATATGTTCACTTCACTGTACTTTCAACTTGTCAGCAAATTATAAATTTACACAAGAATTCATACTTACTCGGAAATACTGATCAAAATTTAGACAGACTATACGACAATATGCAAAGTTTGATTTAACAGGTTTTGCTTACCTTGTTTATAGTGCACCTTTTAGATCAGTTTCCCGAGTTGAGCAGAATTATTGTCCTCCCCCGAATTCCTTCACCCGTCTTCCTACAACCGTCCTTCCGTCACTCTCCTTCTCACACCCAATCAACTCTCTTCGACCGGACCGTTATTAAACCATCCTCTGCTACCAAATTCTGTTGATAAAAGGATATGTAGAAGGGTGAGCCGGTTAAGGATCGATTCAGACAAGGTGGTAGATTGTACGACAAGCGACAGATTTATTCAGAGTGAGAATATCTGGTACACGTATATACGGCTCTCCCATTCGCTCGCACAGAACAGCAGGAAAAAGAGAAAGAGTGAACCGTTACAATACAATTTATACAAAACAGAAAGTAGGTTGATCCTGGGAGATCGGCTCTTTTGATTGGTTCAGCTGGGCCGTCCGTCACTCTAGAATCCCGCCGTCACATCCGTTCAGCTAAAGGGGACTGTGTGTGTGCTGGATGGGGGTGTGTGTGCGTGAGTTATCCTGTAGGGGGCCCCACATCCTTTACTGTGATTTGTAGCCATGTATTTAGCAGTAGGCTGATCACTTGCATAAGAGAATAGCAATTAGCCTGCCATTTCGATCATTTGTGCGGATTAAAACAAGATAATGCCAAAGTCTCCAGTCATGTAAAATTATGTAGAATTGCACTAAATGCGTTTTTAAAAAGGCCAACACTTTCCCGGACCCTAGGCTACTAAGAATGTTCCCCATGTGTGCACCTTCTATAAGTGGCTCTACCCAAATGTGATGATATGCGTTCAATGCTCTATTATAATAGGTGATATTTTTTCTCATGAGTTCTGGTACCACAGAACCCCCCTCTCTAGCACCCACTCTTTGTTCTGGCACCTCCCAATTTACAAATTAAGCTCTGCTTCAAATTTTAAATATTTTTCTGCCCCACTGTATAGTGTGGTGGTATATAGTATGGTGATATATAGTATGTTGAGGTCAACCTGCTTGAGACTTAAAGTAATATTGCCCTTGCTCAACCAAGACCATGGTTATGGTAGAGTGATTGGTTAGTAAGAACACTGCTTCGTGAGTGTGAAGTGTTGTTGTACAGAGGTCCCTGGGTACATGTCCAGAGCCAGACAGGTACAGAACTCACTCTGTTCCACAAAGTTCTGTGGAAGATTTGCTAACATAGGAGAGTGGTTATGTATCTAAGTACAAATTTAACCACCAGAATAATGTTTATTTGTGTTCCTTACTTACACATCCCATCATTGACATAGTCAAAGCCAGACCTTCTGTCTGTCTCTCCTTCTCGCTGGTTGACTAGAGTGGAAATCTATAGTATTGTATGGTTGACCTGGGATAGAGCTGAAATGTGGCCCGATGTAGTGTTGCCTTTGTACCAAACACCCTTAGTCATAAACCTTTTCCCCATGTAATCGCCTCGACCTCAGTCTGGTGTTCGCTAACATTATCTGAAGAGTCTGTATACCCAGTCGTGTATAGTACAGTAGAGCAAAGCAGAGTACAGTAGACAGAGTACAGTAGAGTACAGTAGAGTACAGCAGAGTACAGCAGACTACAGTAGACTACCGCAGAGTACAGTAGAGCACAGCAGGCCGTATAGTAGGAGAAGAAGAGGCCCTTTGGGTTCATTGAAATACATATTCATAATATTTCTGTAAACAATTTAATCTGCACCCAGATCAGTCTTCAATTTAATTTTCACCCAGATTAGTGTTCAATTTAATCTGCACCCAGATTAGTGTTCAATGTTATAGAACAAAACTCAGTACAGCACATGAATTAGAGAATGTTGTTACAAATTTGAGCCACGAAATGGTGGTACATTATAAATTTAAATGGCATGGACCTTTGATTTGTCTATGGATAGAAATTGCCCTTGGGCACAGATCTTGGATCAGTTTACTCTCACCAAATCCTAACCTTTACCATTAGCAGTAAAAACACAAACCAGACCTAAGATCAGTGCAAAGGAGCCACTTCATCTTACCCCTGTAATTATATGACTCCTAATTTATATATACTGAGTGTACCAAACATTAGAAACACCTTCCTAATATTGAGTTGCACCCCGCCTTCTGCCAGCAGAACAGCCTCAATTTGTTGGGATATGGACTCTACAAGGTGTTTGAAAGCGTTCCCCAGGGATGCTGGCCCATGTTGACTCCAATGCTTCCAACAGTTGTGCCAAGTTGGCTGGATGTTCTTTGGGTGGTGGACCATTCATGATACACACAGGAAACTGTTGAG
Source organism: Oncorhynchus gorbuscha (assembly GCF_021184085.1). Taxonomy (NCBI): domain Eukaryota; kingdom Metazoa; phylum Chordata; class Actinopteri; order Salmoniformes; family Salmonidae; genus Oncorhynchus; species Oncorhynchus gorbuscha. The sequence goes on along the minus strand of NW_025747884.1, from coordinate 31,518 downwards.
TGTGAAAAACCCCAGCAGCATTGCAGTTCTTGACACAAACCGGTGCACCTGGCACCTACTACCCCGTTCAAAGGCACTTAAATATTTTGTCTTGCCCATTCACCCTCTGAATGGCACACATACACAATCTGCCTCAATTGTCTCAAGGCTTAAAAATCCTTCTTTAACCTGTCCGCTCCCCTTCATCTACACTGAAGTGGATTTAACAAGTGACATCATTAAGGGATCATAGCTTTCACCTGGATTCACCTGGTCAGTCTTTGTCATGGAAAGAACAGGTGTTCATAATGTTTTGTTTACTCGGTGTATAAACACAACATAGGTATTTATGTAAAACAAGTGAATTTACTGTATGTCCATGGTCTTATACTTCAGCGGGAGCCGGTGGTGCGTGTGTTCAGTGCCGTGACGGGAGAGACCCTCTCAGTCTTGGGCACCGTGTTTCTCCTGAGTATGTCTGTGGCCAGGCTCATGACCCTGGTGTCCCAGCAGTGTGGGCTTCCCGTCAGCTCCTTCAGACTGAGCTCTCCCACTGGCCTGCAACTCTACGACTGCAACCGGCTGCACGACTACGCCATTGACCTTGGTATGGCCTTTATACTGTAACGTTTCATATTGATTCTTAGCATTACTGTAGAGGTGCAGTGAAGTTGCAGCATTGCAAATGCAAAAAAATAAAAGCGCTCAACACCTTATGGATGTAACACAGAGACAAATGGACTGTATGGAACACATTCTTGGTTCATGGAAACCAGGAGGACAACCTGCATGTGTCTCTGTCTCCCAGGGGCTACTCTACGGTTGGACACCTGGGATGGGTGGGCGGAGTTCCTCAGAGGCTGCTTCCTGGGACACAGACTGACCGTCCAACGACACCTGTCTAGAGAGAGACCTGTGATGAGGTCAGAATACACATCTACACACTGAACTGTATGATAGACTTACTATCAACAGTGATGGTACTGAATCTTTATATAGCTTACAATGATAGTACTGACCCTGTATATAGCTTACAATGATGGTACTGACCCTGTATATAGCTTACAATGATAGTACTGACCCTGTATATAGCTTACAATGATTGTACTGACCCTGTATGTAGCTTACAATGATGGTACTGACCCTGTATATAGCTTACAATGATAGTACTGACCCTGTATATAGCTTACAATGATTGTACTGACCCTGTATATAGCTTACAATGATGGTACTGACCCTGTATATAGCTTACAATGATAGTACTGACCCTGTATGTAGCTTACCATGATGGTACTGACCCTGTATGTAGCTTACAATGATGGTACTGACCCTGTATGTAGCTTACAATGATGGTACTGACCCTGTATGTAGCTTACAATGATGGTACTGACCCTGTATGTAGCTTACAATGATGGTACTGACCCTGTATGTAGCTTACAATGATGGTACTGACCCTGTATATAGCTTATAATGATGGTACTGACCCTGTATATAGCTTATAATGATGGTACTGACCCTGTATATAGCTTATAATGATGGTACTGACCCTGTATATAGCTTATAATGATGGTACTGACCCTGTATGTAGCTTACAATGATAGTACTGACCCTGTATGTAGCTTACAATGATGGTACTGACCCTGTATATAGCTTATAATGATGGTACTGACCCTGTATATAGCTTATAATGATGGTACTGACCCTGTATATAGCTTATAATGATGGTACTGACCCTGTATATAGCTTATAATGATGGTACTGACCCTGTATATAGCTTATAATGATGGTACTGACCCTGTATGTAGCTTATAATGATGGTACTGACCCTGTATGTAGCTTATAATGATGGTACTGACCCTGTATGTAGCTTATAATGATGGTACTGACCCTGTATGTAGCTTATATTCCCTTGTTTTTTCCTTCATATGTTTTTTCTCTTACCCTGATATTTAATACTGCATTGTGGGAAAGAGTTTGCAAGTAAGCTTTTTACTATACCGTTTTATAACCCACTGGATCTTGTGAACTTGACAAAAAAAACTTGAAACGTGTTATAAATACATTGATTCTGTATTATTCCAGGTTCCAGCTCCGGGTGGCACTCTACATCGCTGCTTCTCTGGGCCACCTGGACCTGGCCGGCTGGCTGCTGGAGAGGGGGGTGCGTGTCATTGAGCCGGTGGGGGTTCACCCTTACCGTGAGTGGTGCCACCAGACGGCCCACCCCGACGTCGCCAAGTGTCCCGCTGTCGCCTCCATCGAGCGCGGCCAGCTCACCATCCTCAAGCTGCCTGTCGGGATCCCCAGGGTCGTGACCCCCTGAGGATCGCCCTCCAGTACGGCCACAGAGAGTGTGTGAGTCACCTGGCCACCAAGCTGTGCTCTGTGGTGGTCCTCCCAGGTATGGCCCTGCCCATGCGGACATACCTCCAGATAAAGGGCTGGGTGAGGCTGGGGCAGAGGAGAGCAGCATCCAGGCACTGCATGGGCCTCAACAGGGCTCCGTTCAGGACCAGGGTGGGCGACACGGTCCTGGTGGACGGCTTCACCCTCCCCAAGATGTCCTCCAAGCCCAGGAGGAGTGAGGCCAAGGTGGGTATCAGGGTGATGTCCACAGCCTCTCACAGCCACGAGGGATGAAAGAGAGAAGAAGAGGGGATGTGGAGGGAAGGGATGTGAGGAGGATGAGAGTGGGGATCAGAACAGCAACCAATGGAGGAGCAGAGTTCCGCTCCCGCCCATTTCCAGAGACACCAATCTCAGACCTGTGTTTGCCTCGCCAAACTCCGCCCAGATACTCACCACCTCACTGGAGGCCTTTCCTCTCCACTGCGACCCGCACACCCAGAGAAAACGCCATATACTGTTTGGCCTTGGCCAGGTTAGTCCAAGTTTAAATGACAGCTACGGTGACTATGAATATTTCTCTGGAGGTTTCTTATGAAAGGTGTGAATACTGTCAGAAGAAGCCTCCTATAATCAGTGGGGGGGGAACACATGTACAAGCTGTTTACACACTTTTTATTTTATTTGGTTCAAGCATTTACCCACCTTTTGTGGAAGATGCATTGAGAGTATAGGGAGTGTTACTTCTTTAATCCTGAACGGCAATCAGCATTTACCAGTCAATGGTTTTACCACTTCATCACTGCCTATGATATACCCTTATCCTCCCTGAATAGATTTCAGTACAAACAAATCATGAGCCAACCATCATGCTTAGAAGGTATATAGTCAAATCAACTCAAACTTTATTTGTCACATGCGTTGAATACAATAAGTGTAGATCTTTCCGTGAAGTGTTTACTTTACAAGCCCTTAACAAACAGTGCAGTTCAAGAAGAGTTAAGAGAATATTTACCCAATAAACTAAAGTAACAAATAATAAAACAGTTGAACTTGTCCGGTGGCCATTTGATTAATTGTTCAGCAGTCTTATGACTTGGGGTTAGAAGCTGTTATTGGTTTACCCTGACAAGTCCTGAAACAAATCATGAGCCAACTATCATGCTTAGAAGGTATATAGTGTCAGTCTTATTGGTTCACAAGTTGTTTCAGTATGGGGAGAGGATAGGATGTAAGGGCACTTCATTAATGCATTGAGGCCATTACATATACAGTATTTCACAATGCTACGACACAGATTTGGTCTCCTAACCTTGTACTGGTTGATTGACTCTCTAACAGTGCCTTCACACAGAGACCATGGTTGCAGCAGCTGAATGTAGCGCGGACTCTGGCCAGGAGGAGTGCTCAGCACATTGGGTAGACACCAGGATCCTGGTCATTAGACTGCTGAACAGCTTCTACCCCCAAGCCATTAGACTGCTGAACAGCTTCTACCCCCAAGTCATTAGACTGCTGAACAGCTTCTACCCCCAAGCCATTAGACTGCTGAACAGCTTCTACCCCAAGCCATTAGACTGCTGAACAGCTTTTACCCCAAGTCATTAGACTGCTGAACAGCTTCTACCCCCAAGTCAGACTGCTGAACAGCTTCTACCCCCAAGTCAGACTGCTGAACAGCTTCTACCCCCAAGTCAGACTGCTGAACAGCTTCTACCCCCAAGTCATTAGACTGCTGAACAGCCTTCTACCCCCAAGTCATTAGACTGCTGAACAGCTTCTACCCCCAAGTCAGACTGCTGAACAGCTTCTACCCCCAAGTCAGACTGCTGAACAGCTTCTACCCCCAAGTCAGACTGCTGAACAGCTTCCACCCCAAGCCATTAGACTGCTGAACAGCTTTTACCCCAAGTCATTAGACTGCTGAACAGCTTCTACCCCCAAGTCATTAGACTGCTGAACGTTAATTAAATGTCCACCTGCACTATTTGCATTGACCCCCTTTGTTATTGATGTATTTTTCTAATTGTTTTCCACTGACTCTCTTGAATTGGCTCGATGCAACACTCACTACACTCTACCCACACATTCACTGTGACACTGACCGACTTTCACACTAGCTGCTGCTACTGTGTTTATTATCTATCCTGATTGCCTAGTCACTTTTACCCTTACCTACATGTACATACTGTATTACCTCGACTACCTCACACCCATGCACATTGACTCGGTACTGGTACTCCTTGTATTTTGCCTTGTTATTGTTATTGTGTTACTATTTAGAAAATATTTTCTTACTTTTTAACTCTGCATTGTTGGGAATGGGCTCGTAATAAAGCCTCTCACAGTTGTTTTCGGCGTATGTGACCAATACGATTAGATTTTCATCTGAACAAATGAATGCTCTCGTTGTTATAATGAGGAATTTATTTAAATAATTTGGTTTTCCTTGAAGATTTGAATGGGCTGAGAAAGCCTTTCGTGATGGATCTAGACAATCTGGTGAAAAGGGAGGGTTTGCGACTCTTCTCTTCAAGTGGGAAGGACGATGCGATATCATAAATTCCCTCTGGAGAAAAGGAGCCATGAGATGTTGTCATCGTCTCTGTAACGAAAGACCATCCAGCATGCCATCAATTTACATTTTTACTCATTTATCAGACACTCTTATCTAGAGACTTACAAGGAGCAATTAGGATTAAGTGCCTTGCTCAAGAGCACATTGACAGATTTTGCCTCGTGAACTCAGGGATTCTGAACCAGCAACCTATCGGTTACTGGCCCAACCTCTTAACCCACTAGGCTACCACCCAGCCCACAGTACAGTATGTCATAGGTAACAACTCAGAGGAGTACAATGTCTTTCCAAATGAATTAGTGGAATGGTAAAGGGATAATGTCTCAGTCTTGACTGAGCAGCAGCCTAAACTGCAGTAGGGCATACCTGTAAAGTACACAGTAGGGGAAATGTTCTGAGGCTGGTACTCCAGAGACTCTTGAGGACAGAGGTTCTTACTAACTTTCTTGGAAGCCTGGTTGGTGGGAAAAGGCACATTAAAACAAACTGAATTTTTTTTTATATCTTAAAGTACAGCATATCAATTGCAAAGAAGCAGTGCAAAGCCATGACACAAATAATCATATATTTCCCAAAAGGTCAACAGTAGTGTTATTCATGAAATATGTGTACTATACCTTTGTGTTAAAGGTGAGGACCTGCTCTCCAGTTGTGCTGATGGTATCCCTTTCCAAATCAAACACGCCTTCTACAATGTCACTGGTGGCCACGCTGGTAGCAGACTCAAAATAACATTTAGCAGTGGCTTTGGTGATCATTTGAAGAATGACCATGCAAGTAGAAGTCTTTGGTTCGTTCTGGACTGAAACATCAAAGTTTATGTTTTCATACTCATCTGACCACTGTCTCAGGAAGCACTTCACTGTCTCTTCAGCAAATATCTGGAGAAGCTGAGAGGAGAGCTCCTTGGATATGGCACATTGTTCCTTTCCCCATTTCAGCCTTGAAAGAATGGAGTCTGAAGCACTTTTGGCTGCTTCCAATGTTAAGACCTGTGGAGTGCTGTGGCTGTCCTGAAGGGCTATCACTTTATCCACCAATTCATGACTGAAAACGTGGATGGTCCAAGTGGAAATTATTTTTCTCAATTTCCTAACAGCAGATCGGAGGTCATCAAGATGAGAAGCACCCTGTCCATCTTCCTGTGTGTTCTCAACACTTTCCACCATAATGTCCACTACCACCCCAGCAGCTTGCCTGACTTTGTCCACAAAGGTTACAGGAAGTAAGTCCTCTGTGTGAAAGAAGTCCTCAATGATTGTGTTTCTAACAATGGGAAAGTCAATCTGAGCAGGAAACTCAGTGGGGATGGGAGTCCCGGGTAAGGCAAAGTGCCATTTCGACTGCCTTACTTTTGAAGTAGGTGTTAGAGAGATGGAGGAGCGTGAAGAAGAGGCATTTCTTGTAGTTTGGCTGTCAGCACTCCTACAACGGATCGTGCCAATATCCTCCAGCATGGATCCCGAGAGCTCAGTGGTTTTAGATAGTAATTTGTGCGGAATGTCCACACAGGCATCGTTTCCACCAGGTGTAACACTGCTCTGGTTGACCTCAAGATGGCCAAGACTTGTTCTTTGTGATGCAGGACTGCTTTGATATGTAAAGATTTGGATTGAACCAAGTGTTGTGTCTGATCTTTGAAGATCTTTTCTGAGAAACTCCGTAATCTTACTTTGCAGACTGTAGTAGATGTTACGAGCAACAGACCGGATCCTTTTCTCAGAAACCTGTCCAGTGGTGAGCAGGGAGGTTCCAGATACCATGTCAGATGATTGCGTGGTCTGGGGAGCTCCTGCTGGTCTTTCACCATGGTTTGTATAATATCAGTAGATGTGGTGGATGTAGATACAGACTGGAGGTACTTATCTGTTGTACCTTCCTCCACAATGTTAAATGATCTAGAGAGGACCTCACTCACTCCTTTCTCAGCTTTGGTTTGGAACTCATGACTAGAGAGTTTTTGGAGGCTCTTTGTTGAAAGACTGTGGGAAGATGCAATGCCTTTGGAGGCAGCCGTGCTGCAATCTAGACTTACTGGAGAGGTTCGCTCAGGAGAACCTTGGAGACGTTCAAACATGTCTTCACATGGTGTTGGGGACCTTGACAAGGAGATGTCCTTCAGCTCAGACAGAACACCACCTACCAACATGTTGACCTCAAGGGACATATCAGATATTTTCTTTCCTACTGTGGAGAAGCAAGGTGCATTTGATGTCTGATCCTCGCATGAGGTCAAGATTGTTGAAATGACCTGTTTGGTACCATTGTTCATTAGACCCTCGTCTGTTTCAGTCCAGAGAAGTTTTGAACTCTCGCTGACACCCATGTGTAGAGTCACTTCCTGGTTCAAACTGGGCAAGTGAGGCACACTCTTACTAGCTTGCGTCAAGTTCTGGCTTGCCAAACCAAGGTACTCCTTAGTCACAAGATGTCCAGAGTCCTCTGTGGGTGTATGGCTAGACATTCTTCTCTGCACGTCTGACTTCCGCCGGTGAATGGTGAAGCCCTTTAATGTCTTTTTAATATTGTTATATAAACTAGTGGTAGCAGACCAGATCCTGCTCTTTCGCTTTTGTGCATTTTCCTGGAGGTCAGGTTCTCTCTCCTCTACTTCTGCAGGTTGCGCCAAGCTCTGCAGGTCTTCCACAAATGTGTCAATGATGCCAAAGGCAGCAGAATCCGCACAAATATCCTTTGACAAGGTTCTCTGGTTTTGAACGGAACAAGACCTGGATGCTACAGAATAAGCAGGATGTGCACTAGTTAAGCTACTGTTGGACTTTTTAACTAGGAACTCACTCACTGCTTGAGTGGTGTCTCTCTTGAATTCCTCACTTGAGAGTTTTTTCATGCAATCTAACAGACTGGTCAAAGAAGCTGTGGCCTTACTTCTGCTGGCCTCAATTTGACAGGGGAACTCATTTACTATTGGTGATGAGGCCCTGGAATGGGAGATATCCCCAAGCTGAGCCAGAACACCCTCTACAAATTGTTGTCTCTCAATAGAGAAGTCTGATCCTTTTTCTCCAACAGTGTACAGGGGGTCCTCCTTTGACATCTCAGTGTTGTACAAGACCAGAAGCTCTGAGATGACTTCTTTGGTGCAAGTTGTCAGAAGGAGCTTGCTTTCTTCTGACTCAGTTTGTGCCCAAAGAGGTTTTGAGCTCTCACTTAGGCCTCTTTGTAAAGTAACTTCACCAGTGGACTCTGGCAACTGAGGCTCACTCTTACTGGGCCTATATTTCATGTCTAAGCAAGGAAGTGGAACTGTCTCCTTAAACTCAGCATTTGTGATGTTGTCATCAGATGTGACAATGCTCTTTAAGGCACATCGCTGAAGCTTGCCGAAATAATCTTTCAAGTTGTTTTGGATGCTGTGGTAAATGTGAACAGCAGCAGACCAGGCACTCTTCTGTTGGGGACTCTCTTCAGATTCAGCCAAGGACTTCATATCTGACACGAAAGTCTTAACAACTACTGACGCTGCTGAGCCCACTGGGTGAATTGACTCTGTCTTTACAATGCCAGACAATGTTTGACCTGACACAGCACCTGTTAACTCAGACTGAATGACTGAATTAGGAAAGCTCAAACTACTGACTATTTTGGCAAGAATTCCACTCACTGCTTGTATTGCTGATGTTTGAAACTCCCGGCTGGAGAGTTTTTGGATGCTCTTAGATGTGAGCGTGCAGGAGGAACCAGATTCACTAATATTGTAGCTGCTCTCGTATTTCCTTATCAGGGCATCAAGATCCTCAATGAAGCCAACATGCGATGCCAAAAATGTGATCTTGTCCTTCAGATCTTCCAGCAAATTCTGTTCGTTCTCGTCAACAAAAGCCACCATTGTGTCAGAGATGGTGGTCATGACTTGCCCTGTTAGACTCTTGCTCTCTTGGTCAACTTTTTCAAGTTTAGCAGCCAGCTCTCTCACCATGCTCTCAGTCACCTTGGTCTGTGAGTCTCCCCTTACCGGTGTCACTAGAGAGGTTTGGCTAGCGGAGGCACTCTTAACGACCACTGATAAGGCCGACTTGACATCTTTAGCCAACTCTGCCATTACAGCAGGGGTTAGCATCATAGAGCCTGCACTTCCAGATGGGAAATTGGACATGCATGCAAGTTTGGAGAGAGAACCTTGCAGGCTGTCCTGCACACAGGTTGTGGGTGTCCTCTGAGACACCTAAGAGGACTTGTAGTGTCTCAGAGTTGGTTGTTTTCTTCTGCACATCAGACAGAGAGGTTAGAGTCCTTGGGGGAAAAAACAACAGAAATCATCAAAGTCAAACAAATAATATGTTAGGCTGTGATGCACATTCAGTGTGTCAAATACATCTGCACCATTGTCATAAGTCATTTGTATTGAAATTGGCCTGTAGATATATATCTATCCTGGCAATATCTATCCTCTACAAAAATCCAAATTGCTATAAACTTCAAATACTGTAACTTCAAGGACAATCATAAATACAAGGCAGTTTGAAGAAATGTTAAAGGGAAATTTCTAAATGTTTCAACTTCATATTCATCATCTCCAGCACCACCCCAACATCAGCATATGTGAAAAATGGGCATTTCTATGTTTTGTAGAAAGAGGAAGATAAGTGTTTTCTATGACATCATCAACCAATTAGTAGGCAATGCCTACTCATAATTTGTTAAAATCACAGGATGCACACTGATGATGTCATTAGAATCTAGAGCTGAGCATTTAACCAACATTTTTGTTATTTTTCGTTTTTTAAACAACTAATTAACCGACGTCGGCTCAATTATTTGAATTCCATATAGTTAATTTTTTTCTTCTTCTGTGAGCTCGATGCTCAGTTTCTGTAGAGATAAATCAGATCAAGCACGAACTATGCAATGTAGTAGGGAGTTGTAGTTTCCAACAGGCCAATATTCTACATAGTTTAGCACAGAAAATATGGCAATTAATTCCCATAATCCATTGCACGCCCACTTGCTTGTCCACTCTGTGTGGAGCAGATACGGAAACCTCATTGACTGAGACGGAGGGACGAGAGAATGCATGAGAGAGATAAAAAGCAGTTGCGTTGCGAGGATTCTCTACCTGGAAATACATGATCTAAGTGATTGACAGTTGGTGTTCAGCGGTCATAAAAGTAGGTCTTATTTACTTAGAAGAACTACTAAAATAGTGATTTTGTCAGACAGGATAAGCAGCAGCTCTATAGAGATGAGTTGATGACTTGGAATGAAGTAATAAAGTCATCAAATAAATATTTTATATGAGAAAGTAAATGATGGTTGATAAGTCATAAACAGTAATGGACAGTCACTACCATCATGGGACTTACCTCATGGCCCCATTGGGCAGGTAGCTTCCACTGCCCAGACAGTCCTTAGTCAGGTAAATCTCCTTGAACTTAAGTTGTGATTCCTGCTCTTCTTCCTCTTCCTGCTCCACACAGTTGGAGGAAGGGTAGGGAGTCGGGATGCGAAAGCTATTGTAAGACTTTCGACTGCCTGGCCTCTTAGGTACACCAGCCTCAGTAAATCTCACGCGGGACTTGGTGTTAGTCTTATCGTCTAACAGACTGGTGAGTGACGCCGAGAGAGATCTCTGTGACAATGGAGAGGAGGCAGCATCTTGGATGCCCAGTAGTTCGTAAAGACCTGGGATGATGATCTGCATCAGCTTGTCCGATAAAAACTGGACAATCCTCAGACACAAGCCGGCAAGCTGTTGTTTTGTCAGCTGTATTCCAGAAACAGAATAAGTGTTTTAAAATGTTGCATAGTGTGTCTTTCAAAAGCTTATGAACAAGGTTAAACATTAGGCAGAGTTTTCATAGTAATCTAATTAAATTGTCAGTAACATGATCTTACCGGGTCAAACATGCCCTCACGAATCCCCCTCCATTGCCTGAAAACAATATTGTTATAAATGTTGTCATATCAGGATGCGTGGCAGAATTGTTTTTATTTAATTATTTGCCTGATCGTGAAGTTATACTTGCTTTGTGTCAGTTGTTTTGGCAAAATTGCAATGTGACAACTTTTCTAGCACTGAACATTTTTTCCCGATTGATCAGTTTCTAATTTGATCCTATTTCCTTGAAGGTGTGATAGTACCAAAGAAAACAGAACATACTTCTCAGTTAGGTTTTGAAGGAAGTCCATAAGTGTCAGATGTTCTACATTGTTGAGCTTCCCCTCTTCTGTGGTTTCCATCACTGAGGTTGCTCTGCTCCTGGTAGAATTGCTCTGCTCCTGGTAGAAATGTAATTATATTGCAAATAATCAAACTTAATATACAACAAATATCATACTGAAATAATTATTAACTGTTAAAGAGTGGAGGAGCATTGGCAACGTTGGGCCAATTAAACAACTGCAACACAACAGAGATGGTTGTGGTACGTCAACATTGCCAATGATAGCATCACTATAACATTTTATTGGATTAATGTTGTAATATGAAATGACAAGGTCAACTTACCATCTCATTGACAGCTTCAGAGGTCAGGTGGTCATCCACCACACAGACAGGCAGGTCTAGAGACTGGGACAAGGCTCTATGGTCATAACCAGGAGAGAATGGAAACATCAGAGCAGTCCCAATGGCAGAATCTAACCACTGTCTTCATGTCAAAGACTCACTCATTTGCTTTGTCAAACCTACCCCTTAGAATGACTTCGATATTAACACTGAATATATTTTGTTAAGAGATCTCTCAATAATAATTCTCACAGTAGCATATTGGTAGTAGTCAGTGACATATTAAAGCTAAGCAGGGCTGGGTGTCGTTAAAACCCTGGATGGGGTTCGATCCCGGGCTGAGGTGCTGCCTATTGTTTTTTTCTGAAAGTGTATATAATTTTGAAAATCTGACATGGTTTCAAAGGTACAAATTCAACCTATTTTATAACAAGGTTTGGCTATGCTGAATTTAGTTTACAATGATGACATCATCCTGTGGTTGAAATTTCACCCTCATAACAACAATTAGGCCTATACCCCATTATATCCACTACGTCCCCCCCCCACACACACACACACACACACTTTATATTTTACCAATATATTTGCAGCCCACCAGCCCTAAAGCATGAACATGTTTTTTTGCTAGAAAATGTGGATTAAGAGAAGAAAATGATCCTTTTCTCTAGTTTCATCTAAATGGAAGGGCAACATGACATTGACAAACCTTGTCATATCTGCTTTCACCGGGATTTAAAAACCCAGGCTTTCCTAAAATGTTTACCTCAGCCAGTCTAGAACCCAGGTGTGTCTGCAAAACACATGCACTTCTCCATAAGGTTCATGGCTTGCCTATTGTTTTATCGCAGTACAAGAGGGGCAACTGGATTCAGGATTAAACACAAGCAGTCTTGAAGGTATATCTTATTACTGTCTATCAGCAAATAGCCCCCCCATTTTTACCTACCTCATCCCCATACTGTTTTTATTTATTTACTTTTCTGCTATTTTGCACACCAATATCTCTACCTGTACATGACCATCTGATCATTTATCACTCCAGTGTTAATCTGCAAAATTGTAATTATTCGCCTACCTCACGCCTTTTGCACACAATGTATATAGACTCCCATTTTTTTCCCCTACTGTGTTATTGACTTGTTAATTGTTTACTCCATGTGTAACTCTGTGTTGTCTGCTCACACTGCTATGCTTTATCTTGGCCAGGTCGCAGTTGCAAATGAGAACTTGTTCTCAACTAGCCTACCTGGTTAAATAAAGGTGTTCTCAACTAGCCTACCTGGTTAAATAAAGGTGTTCTCAACTAGCCTACATGGTTAAATAAAGGTGTTCTCAACTAGCCTACATGGTTAAATAAAGGTGTTCTCAACTAGCCTACATGGTTAAATAAAGGTGTTCTCAACTAGCCTACATGGTTAAATAAAGGTGTTCTCAACTAGCCTACATGGTTAAATAAAGGTGTTCTCAACTAGCCTACATGGTTAAATAAAGGTGTTCTCAACTAGCCTACATGGTTAAATAAAGGTGTTCTCAACTAGCCTACATGGTTAAATAAAGGTGTTCTCAACTAGCTTACATGGTTAAATAAAGGTGTTCTCAACTAGCCTACATGGTTAAATAAAGGTGTTCTCAACTAGCCTACATGGTTAAATAAAGGTGTTCTCAACTAGCCTACATGGTTAAATAAAGGTGTTCTCAACTAGCCTAAATGGTTAAATAAAGGTGTTCTCAACTAGCCTACATGGTTAAATAAAGGTGTTCTCAACTAGCCTACATGGTTAAATAAAGGTGTTCTCAACTAGCCTACATGGTTAAATAAAGGTGTTCTCAACTAGCCTACATGGTTAAATAAAGGTGTTCTCAACTAGCCTACATGGTTAAATAAAGGTGTTCTCAACTAGCCTACATGGTTAAGTAAAGGTGTTCTCAACTAGCCTACATGGTTAAGTAAAGGTGTTCTCAACTAGCCTACATGGTTAAATAAAGGTGTTCTCAACTAGCCTACATGGTTAAATAAAGGTGTTCTCAACTAGCCTACATGGTTAAATAAAGGTGTTCTCAACTAGCCTACATGGTTAAATAAAGGTGTTCTCAACTAGCCTACATGGTTAAATAAAGGTGTTCTCAACTAGCCTACATGGTTAAATAAAGGTGTTCTCAACTAGCCTACATGGTTAAATAAAGGTGTTCTCAACTAGCCTACATGGTTAAATAAAGGTGTTCTCAACTAGCCTACATGGTTAAATAAAGGTGGAAAAAATAATAATAATAAATCAAATAAAAAGTTTAGGCCTACCTTATTATTTTCTTCCATCTGGCAATATCATTTTAAGGAATGAAATCTGTTTTGTTGCTAGTATTATTAGTAACTGTAGGAAAATACAGCTGTAGAGTACAAGAATCAGCTTCTTTCTGAAGGGCAGCCAAGCTCATAAGCAATTTAGAACCTTCAGACAATTATGACAAAATTGGAACGCAAAGAATGTGTCACAAACGCCTTGTGGTCACATGTTATTTTAGGGCGTGGCTCCGCATTAGTGACCGGTTCTCTTATTTCTATTTCCCGGTATCCGTTAGTGCTGGAATTTGCGATGAATACTTTTCTCATGCCGAAACCGGATTAAATACATACCGGTAGTTAAATGTCAAAAACAACAACATAAATAGCTACTAAATTTTCTAAACATGATTTTGTCATCAGTTTAGTACCATTTGTTTGATTTTGTGGACCCACGACTAAACTGTATCTATGTTAGCTAGTTGCTAGCGATGCTAGTCAGCATAGGCTGCTACATGATAAATAGTTCGCATTAGCGAATTAGCTACCTAGCTAGCCAGCCTAACAAGCTGTCAAACCCAGTGGAAACTGATGCAACCCTGCTGCCAAATAAGGGCCAGCTCGATGACCCGTGGTAACAGTGAGGTCCCCATGAGTTGCAAGGCTTTAATAAGTGCTATCGTGCAGAAAAAGCGAATAAAATACTGGTTGATGAGCTGGCTAAGTTAGCTAGCAAGACGGATATGACCGTTAACAGCGTGCATGCACAAATGCATGACGACACATTGAATATAAGTGAAGCAGGAATACAGAACGAGATCGCCCCACCAAGCCAGATAGTAGAGGGGTGCAACAACGCCGGCACAAGGAGGCATAGCTCATACAATTATATTTTGTCCGGGTCAATGACTATCCTTGTTGAATAATAAATACCTGCGTCAAATATATGGCATCGCATGCTAGTACAAAGATAGCTTGCATGGATTTAAAAAAAATCCGGTGACCACTGTTGATAAAAGGTGAGATACTTAGGTGAGCGAGTCGGCCAAGGATCAGTCCAGACGAGGAGTCAAAGTTTAACAATCTGCAGTTTATTCAGAGTAAAAGTATTGTGTACAGCGTATACGGGCTCTGTTCTTTGAACTCAGAGGGAGTCAGAAAAGAGAGCCCCTAATTTAGACAGCATACATGTTTTATACAGTACAGAAAGTAGGTTGATTCTGGAAGGTCTGGTCCTCGGATTGGCCCAGGCCCAGGCGTTGTCTCTCCTTATTGGTCCAAGGTTGTGGTTGACATTGTTTCAGAATGTTCCTGCTTAATGTCTGTTTTGCGTTGCGCAACTAGCGTACATATGTCAAAAGCAGATACGCCCATGATCCCTTGAGGCTGAATGCTGGGTGTGTGGTTCTAAATGTCAATGTATCTGGGTGGGGTGTATGTGCTTGTGTCTGCAAGTCAAGGCTGTGTCTCTTCCTCCCAATGTGTGGGTGTATGTCTTATCTGTGTGTCCTCGGCAGTTAGTGTGTATTGTATGTGCGTCGTCTCTGTCTTCAGAGGAGTCAGTGTGTAATGTGTGTGCGTTCCTGTCATCAGCAGATATGTCCTCACGAGATGCAGCTTCTCCAGTCTTGTGGTTTGGCCCTCTTCCTGTTTTCGTGACTATGTGTGGAAACATTTGCAGAGGCGCACCCAAAACAGTTTACAGCAACATTATAGCAAACATATTAGTAATCTCCGTTTGTTTATGCCCTTCGTTACTAAATGCTGAAGCATTAGATATAGAGGCCTGTTACGGCCTTCAAGCATAGGTATGGTTATCAAAGTATTATCTACAAATCCCTCTCTTCACGTCTTACAGACGTGACCAACTGATAGGAAGAAACTTTTCAGAGAAAAGTTTAAGTAATCCCTCTCTTCACGTCTCAACAGAGACGTGACTAATCAGTTGATTTCGCACATCTCTAAGTCATCGTACACATCCTCAGGGCCCAAGAGAGGATACATCTGAGCCGGGGCGCTAGGGTCAATAGCCTTAGTTATCACCTTATTGGTAAGCGAGCGAATACATGGAATGCAGCAGCACCCACACAAAACCAGAATAGCCGCAAAAACAGAAATAGAAATTAAAACAGAGGAAACGAGAGTCTTGTATTTGCCAAAAGCATCCAACCAGGAGTCCCACATAGAGTTATCAATGCCAGAGTGAGATTTCATTTTACCATTAAGAGTCCTAAGTCCTTCTAGAGCTACTGTCAGGCTGCCATCAGACCCAGTGTTATTCGGAATAAATGTACAACATTGTTGTCCAAACATGGAGCAGACACCTCCTTTTTCAGCCAATAGCATATCTATGGCAATTCGATTTTGGAAAGCCATAAGGCTGGTAGCCGATAGTTGACCATGTACAGCCTCAAACCCTTGCTGGGTCCAATTTCCCAGTCTTTGGACATTGAAATGGATATAGTTTATGCGATCCACGTTTTTGTTAACAGTGCACCACCAACAAATTGAGGATTCGAACCCAGCAGTGACCTGATTAACCAACTTATATTTATCTGGTACCCCCCTGGGCACACCAATAGCATCAATGTAGGTCGGATTTTCAGTGGGTGATACCATGGTGTGTCGTTTATATCTGCTTAACGGGGTTTCACTGACTCGGGAGAGGAGACCAGCAACACTCATGGGGTGTACAGCAATAGGGAGGAGCAGTGACACTAGGGCACACAACCCTGATGAGTTAGGAGGAAACCTAGACAAAAGTCCATTTCCTCCGCACCACCACCAAACATCTGCCCTAGCTACAACCTTAAGGGGAGCATTAGGGAAGTGAGTAGCATTACACCAGTGGGGTGGGACAGTACCTAAATATGGAGGTCCTTGGGTCATGTTTACACATGTGAAATTTCCTTCAGCAACATCTGAGGAGAAAATCGGTGCCTGTCTGCCCTTGACCAGCGGATAAACCTTATCCCAGGAAGAACAATTTCGAGTTGGGTTACTATATCTCATAACCGGGAAAACACAATTGACAGGTAAGGCTGCAGGCACAATGCGAAGGAGAGGCCTGGCTCCCATACATACCACACAGTCCTGGCGAGACACTCTACCTGCTTCCTCAGTTAACAGGAGCCAGTTGTTGGAGAACCCAGAGACCCCAGTGGCAGTATAGATAGCGTCATCAAATGTCGGTGGGTAGGCAGTCATACGGACAGGTCCCCACATTCCAGATCCTGATTGGGCTCCTTGACCTTCCTTTTTAGTAACAGAAGAAGGGACAGGGGCTGACATCACACAGACATTCAAAAACCATCTAAAGTAGTATATGTACAATGGTGCCCCTCTGTGGTTTATCCAAGGTGCCAAAATGAAACCTTGGCATCCTTCCTTGTTACCTGGTTTAATCACCATTTTCAGTTCCACTTTTGATTTGGTAAGGGTCAATCTATTTCTCCATAACAGTACTAAGTCTCCTTTGGAATAACTAGACCAATTAGGGCCTGTTTCAGCAACTAAATTTCTCCAAATCCAATCATCGCGGGGACTATTTCCTTTAGTAAGATACCAGTGGTATTTTGATTGCCATAAGTTATTGACCCCAATCTTATGCACATTGTTCTCTAGTGTTCCCCAGGGTATAGTGACAGTGGTAGTAACATTAACTGGTACACACAGGGTGGTGCTACCTACCCGATCAGTTGGACAAGTTTGGTTTATGACTTCAATGCGTCTTTTACGTAGGTTGTGACTAGCCATGGTGGTTGTGGTAAGATTTGTGATAAGATCAGTGATGTCAATTGTGGAATTAGTGCCCTCTGGCATTGTATCTGTTTCGTTAACTGTATGTTCGAAAGCCCAAAGCATTACTCCTACTACCACACCTGAGGTGAACAGCAATAGCACAAACATTGGAAGAGAGCATCCTAATCTTTCCCACGGTGCCCTTTGTCGTCCAGACCAAAGGTGCCCTTCGCTGGCATCTGAGGATTGGAGGCGTCTCCACATCCTTCAGTTGTCAGAGCTAACAGAATTTGTAGCCGAATTAGATGCGATCAAATCGCTTCTGACTTCTGTCAGTGTTCTGTCAGGTGCTGGTGCTGGTGTACAATGCGTCAGGTGGTGCCAAGGTGCCCCTGGTTTACCTTTGACCTGGACCGAGTGTGAAGTAACTTCCTTCACTTCGTACGGTCCAGTCCACCTGGGATCCGCCCACTTTCTTTTGTGGACTTTGATCCTTACCCAGTCACCAACCTTTACCCTTGGTTGTTCCTGGTCATCCGTCAGCTCCCCCTCTGCGACCCGGTGTATCTGCGTGGAGAGAGCTGCAGATAATTCGGTCAGTTTTTTTACATAGTCAGACATTCCTATCTGGTGGACATCAAGAGGGGGCATATGACCTCCCTCTCTTGGCGGCCCAGGCATCACTCGGCCTGTCATTATCTCATGGGGTGAGAGATGTGTCCCTGCACCTGGTGAGGACCTCATGGCCATCAGTGCCAGGGGCAGGGCTTCCACCCATGTCAATTTAGTTCCTGCACAAACCTTAGCTATCTTAGCTTTCAAAGTCTGGTTACAGCGTTCCACAAGTCCCTGCGATTGCGGCTTATACACCGAACCGAATTTGTGTGTAATGCCAAACCTCTCCTCAACCTGTCTCAAGTGTTGGTTGGAGAAGTGGGACCCATTGTCGGATCTGATTTGTCGCGGGACCCCATACCTAGGTATGAGTTCCGTTTGTAGCCACTTAATGACTGACTTCGCATCCTCCTTAGCTGTAGGAATGGCCTCTACCCATTTAGAGAATCTGTCTACCATTACTAGCAAATATCGTTTTCCTCCCTTCACTTGATCTGCTCCCATGTCTGTATAATCTATGCTGATGTCTTGAAAACAGGCATTAGGTACCGGATAGTGACCCATTGGTGTTTGGTAAGGTTTCTTTGGATTGTGACTTCCACAGATGTCACAACTGTCACAGAACAAATCTGTCATTTCTTTCATGTAAGGATGCCACCACACGTAAGAGACTCTCTGACAAGTCTTCAGTTTCCCCTCGTGTGTCAGTCCGTGTGCTTCTCTGATTAGTTCAGGACAGAGGTTTGCAGGGGCCACTAGTCTGCCATCATGGCATCGCCACAGTTCATCAGGACCTTTTGTCGCTCCCTTCTGTCCCCATACTGAGTGTTCATACGGTCCGGCAGCTTGTTGCAGTTCCTTGATGTGTTGGTTAGTCAATTCAGTCCTAGGTGGACTTACTTTTAGAACCATTTGTCTGGGAGTGTAGCCACCTGCTTTCTTAGCTGCCTGGTCGGCCGCATCATTTCCTTTGCTGATCTTGGAGTCCAGTATCTGATGTCCCTTGCATTTCATTATGGCCACCTTTTCAGGGAGTGATACTGCAGCAATCAGTCGCTCCATCTGGGTCTTGTGCTTGATTGGTAGGTTTCCAGTAGTGGTAAAGTTTCGTCTGACCCATTGTGGTCCATCAATGTGTACTGCTCCATGAGCATACGCTGAGTCGGTGTATATGTTGACCTTTTTCCCTTTGGCCACTGTTAATGCTTGGGTGAGTCCAATTATCTCTGCCAATTGGGCTGATGCGGGCTGAGGTATTATACCTGATTCCAGGGTGGTGTGGGCTCCATCCTCAGTCTGTTGTACTACTGCATATGCTGCTATGTTGCCTTCTTCTCCTCTGTAACAACACCCGTCAGTGTATAGCCATAGGTCTGCAGTCAATATGGGTTCGTTTTCCAAGTCTGGTCTGAGCTTCAGTTCTTGAGCCGCTCTTTCTGCGCACACATGGGTTATCCCTTCTTCCGCATTAAGGGCGTCAGCCATGTTCTTGTCCGTGTTGACAAACGTGATGTGTGACTGTGTACATTTGTTCTGAATTTTGTTTTTTCTGTGTGCACTGAAAGTAAACACATGCACTTCTCCATAAGGTTCATGGCTTGCCTATTGTTTTATCGCAGTACAAGAGGGGCAACTGGATTCAGGATTAAACACAAGCAGTCTTGAAGGTATATCTTATTACTGTCTATCAGCAAATAGCCCCCCCATTTTTACCTACCTCATCCCCATACTGTTTTTATTTATTTACTTTTCTGCTATTTTGCACACCAATATCTCTACCTGTACATGACCATCTGATCATTTATCACTCCAGTGTTAATCTGCAAAATTGTAATTATTCGCCTACCTCACGCCTTTTGCACACAATGTATATAGACTCCCATTTTTTTCCCCTACTGTGTTATTGACTTGTTAATTGTTTACTCCATGTGTAACTCTGTGTTGTCTGCTCACACTGCTATGCTTTATCTTGGCCAGGTCGCAGTTGCAAATGAGAACTTGTTCTCAACTAGCCTACCTGGTTAAATAAAGGTGTTCTCAACTAGCCTACCTGGTTAAATAAAGGTGTTCTCAACTAGCCTACATGGTTAAATAAAGGTGTTCTCAACTAGCCTACATGGTTAAATAAAGGTGTTCTCAACTAGCCTACATGGTTAAATAAAGGTGTTCTCAACTAGCCTACATGGTTAAATAAAGGTGTTCTCAACTAGCCTACATGGTTAAATAAAGGTGTTCTCAACTAGCCTACATGGTTAAATAAAGGTGTTCTCAACTAGCCTACATGGTTAAATAAAGGTGTTCTCAACTAGCCTACATGGTTAAATAAAGGTGTTCTCAACTAGCTTACATGGTTAAATAAAGGTGTTCTCAACTAGCCTACATGGTTAAATAAAGGTGTTCTCAACTAGCCTACATGGTTAAATAAAGGTGTTCTCAACTAGCCTACATGGTTAAATAAAGGTGTTCTCAACTAGCCTAAATGGTTAAATAAAGGTGTTCTCAACTAGCCTACATGGTTAAATAAAGGTGTTCTCAACTAGCCTACATGGTTAAATAAAGGTGTTCTCAACTAGCCTACATGGTTAAATAAAGGTGTTCTCAACTAGCCTACATGGTTAAATAAAGGTGTTCTCAACTAGCCTACATGGTTAAATAAAGGTGTTCTCAACTAGCCTACATGGTTAAGTAAAGGTGTTCTCAACTAGCCTACATGGTTAAGTAAAGGTGTTCTCAACTAGCCTACATGGTTAAATAAAGGTGTTCTCAACTAGCCTACATGGTTAAATAAAGGTGTTCTCAACTAGCCTACATGGTTAAATAAAGGTGTTCTCAACTAGCCTACATGGTTAAATAAAGGTGTTCTCAACTAGCCTACATGGTTAAATAAAGGTGTTCTCAACTAGCCTACATGGTTAAATAAAGGTGTTCTCAACTAGCCTACATGGTTAAATAAAGGTGTTCTCAACTAGCCTACATGGTTAAATAAAGGTGTTCTCAACTAGCCTACATGGTTAAATAAAGGTGGAAAAAATAATAATAATAAATCAAATAAAAAGTTTAGGCCTACCTTATTATTTTCTTCCATCTGGCAATATCATTTTAAGGAATGAAATCTGTTTTGTTGCTAGTATTATTAGTAACTGTAGGAAAATACAGCTGTAGAGTACAAGAATCAGCTTCTTTCTGAAGGGCAGCCAAGCTCATAAGCAATTTAGAACCTTCAGACAATTATGACAAAATTGGAACGCAAAGAATGTGTCACAAACGCCTTGTGGTCACATGTTATTTTAGGGCGTGGCTCCGCATTAGTGACCGGTTCTCTTATTTCTATTTCCCGGTATCCGTTAGTGCTGGAATTTGCGATGAATACTTTTCTCATGCCGAAACCGGATTAAATACATACCGGTAGTTAAATGTCAAAAACAACAACATAAATAGCTACTAAATTTTCTAAACATGATTTTGTCATCAGTTTAGTACCATTTGTTTGATTTTGTGGACCCACGACTAAACTGTATCTATGTTAGCTAGTTGCTAGCGATGCTAGTCAGCATAGGCTGCTACATGATAAATAGTTCGCATTAGCGAATTAGCTACCTAGCTAGCCAGCCTAACAAGCTGTCAAACCCAGTGGAAACTGATGCAACCCTGCTGCCAAATAAGGGCCAGCTCGATGACCCGTGGTAACAGTGAGGTCCCCATGAGTTGCAAGGCTTTAATAAGTGCTATCGTGCAGAAAAAGCGAATAAAATACTGGTTGATGAGCTGGCTAAGTTAGCTAGCAAGACGGATATGACCGTTAACAGCGTGCATGCACAAATGCATGACGACACATTGAATATAAGTGAAGCAGGAATACAGAACGAGATCGCCCCACCAAGCCAGATAGTAGAGGGGTGCAACAACGCCGGCACAAGGAGGCATAGCTCATACAATTATATTTTGTCCGGGTCAATGACTATCCTTGTTGAATAATAAATACCTGCGTCAAATATATGGCATCGCATGCTAGTACAAAGATAGCTTGCATGGATTTTTAAAAAATCCGGTGACCACTGTTGATAAAAGGTGAGATACTTAGGTGAGCGAGTCGGCCAAGGATCAGTCCAGACGAGGAGTCAAAGTTTAACAATCTGCAGTTTATTCAGAGTAAAAGTATTGTGTACAGCGTATACGGGCTCTGTTCTTTGAACTCAGAGGGAGTCAGAAAAAGAGAGCCCCTAATTTAGACAGCATACATGTTTTATACAGTACAGAAAGTAGGTTGATTCTGGAAGGTCTGGTCCTCGGATTGGCCCAGGCCCAGGCGTTGTCTCTCCTTATTGGTCCAAGGTTGTGGTTGACATTGTTTCAGAATGTTCCTGCTTAATGTCTGTTTTGCGTTGCGCAACTAGCGTACATATGTCAAAAGCAGATACGCCCATGATCCCTTGAGGCTGAATGCTGGGTGTGTGGTTCTAAATGTCAATGTATCTGGGTGGGGTGTATGTGCTTGTGTCTGCAAGTCAAGGCTGTGTCTCTTCCTCCCAATGTGTGGGTGTATGTCTTATCTGTGTGTCCTCGGCAGTTAGTGTGTATTGTATGTGCGTCGTCTCTGTCTTCAGAGGAGTCAGTGTGTAATGTGTGTGCGTTCCTGTCATCAGCAGATATGTCCTCACGAGATGCAGCTTCTCCAGTCTTGTGGTTTGGCCCTCTTCCTGTTTTCGTGACTATGTGTGGAAACATTTGCAGAGGCGCACCCAAAACAGTTTACAGCAACATTATAGCAAACATATTAGTAATCTCCGTTTGTTTATGCCCTTCGTTACTAAATGCTGAAGCATTAGATATAGAGGCCTGTTACGGCCTTCAAGCATAGGTATGGTTATCAAAGTATTATCTACAAATCCCTCTCTTCACGTCTTACAGACGTGACCAACTGATAGGAAGAAACTTTTCAGAGAAAAGTTTAAGTAATCCCTCTCTTCACGTCTCAACAGAGACGTGACTAATCAGTTGATTTCGCACATCTCTAAGTCATCGTACACATCCTCAGGGCCCAAGAGAGGATACATCTGAGCCGGGGGCGCTAGGGTCAATAGCCTTAGTTATCACCTTATTGGTAAGCGAGCGAATACATGGAATGCAGCAGCACCCACACAAAACCAGAATAGCCGCAAAAACAGAAATAGAAATTAAAACAGAGGAAACGAGAGTCTTGTATTTGCCAAAAGCATCCAACCTGTCATGCAGGTGATAGAGGACCCAAAAGCGACTTAACAGAAACAGAGTTTATTCAAGTCCAAACAGGGAATAACAGAAATCCTCTAGTCTGTAGAGGGGAATGACAAGAGAAGCGGCCACAGACTGCAGGTCGCTTCGGGTAGGCGCAGGCCGTAGTAGACAGAGACACCTGCTCACACGCAGCATCTGATGAAGGCAAAAAACACGACAGGACAGGGCGAAACACAATCACAGCATGGTGAATACAAAACAAGGAACCGACGGGACAGGAACGGAACACAAAGGAATAAATAGGGACTCTAATCAGGGGAAAGGATCGGGAACAGGTGTGGGAAGACTAAATGATGATTAGGGGAATAGGAACAGCTGGGAGCAGGAACGGAACGATAGAGAGAGGAGAGAGAGGGAGGGGGAGAGAGAGGGATAGAAAAAGGGAACGAACCTAATAAGACCAGCAGGGGGAAACGAACAGAAGGAAAAGCAAAATGACAAGATGATATAAGACAAAACATGACAGTACCCCCCACTCACCGAGCGCCTCCTGGCGCTCTCGAGGAGGAACACTGGCGGCAACGGAGGAAATCATAGATCAAACGGTCCAGCACGTCCCGAGAAAGAACCCAACTCCTCTCCTCAGGACCGTAACGAAAAACGATAAAAAGGGAAACTAGGGTACTACTCTAAAAAAAAAATGAGAACTAGGGACAGACTGAGACACAGCAAGGGCAGGGACAAGAACAGGAGAGATGCGATGGCAGGGAACAGACTGAGACCCAGCAAGACCAGGAGCAGAAGCAGAAAAAAATTACCAGACCTCTTCTGCGCGCAGTCTGAACACGCAGCCACGAAACGGCGCGTGTCACGCTCCTGAGTCGGCCACCAAAAGCGCTGGCGAATAGACGCAAGAGTGCCTCGAACACCGGGATGACCAGCTAACTTGGCAGAGTGAGCCCACTGAAGAACAGCCAGACGAGTGGAAACAGGAACGAAAAGGAGGTTACTAGGACAAGCGCGCGGCGACGCAGTGTGCGTGAGTGCTTGCTTAACCTGTCTTTCAATTCCCCAGACTGTCAACCCGACAACACGCCCATAAGGAAGAATCCCCTCGAGATCAGTAGAAGCCACAGAAGAACTAAACAGACGGGATAAGGCATCAGGCTTGGTGTTCTTGCTACCCGGACGGTAAGAAATCACAAACTCGAAACGAGCGAAAAACAACGCCCAACGAGCTTGACGGGCATTAAGTCGTTTGGCAGAACGGATGTACTCAAGGTTCTTATGGTCTGTCCAAACGACAAAAGGAACGGTCGCCCCCTCCAACCACTGTCGCCATTCGCCTAGGGCTAAGCGGATGGCGAGCAGTTCACGGTTACCCACATCATAGTTGCGCTCAGATGGCGACAGGCGATGAGAAAAATAAGCGCAAGGATGAACCTTATCGTCAGACTGGAAGCGCTGGGATAGAATGGCTCCCACGCCTACCTCTGAAGCGTCAACCTCGACAATGAATTGTCTAGTGACGTCAGGAGTAACGAGGATAGGAGCGGACGTAAAACGTTCTTTTAGAAGATCAAAAGCTCCCTGGGCGGAACCGGACCACTTAAAACACGTCTTGACAGAAGTAAGAGCTGTGAGAGGGGCAGCAACTTGACCGAAATTACGAATGAAACGCCGATAGAAATTAGCGAAACCTAAAAAGCGCTGCAACTCGACACGTGACCTTGGAACGGGCCAATCACTGACAGCTTGGACCTTAGCGGAATCCATCTGAATGCCTTCAGCGGAAATAACGGAACCGAGAAAAGTAACGGAGGAGACATGAAAAGAGCACTTCTCAGCCTTTACGTAGAGACAATTCTCTAAAAGGCGCTGTAGAACACGTCGAACGTGCTGAACATGAATCTCGAGTGACGGAGAAAAAATCAGGATATCGTCAAGATAGACAAAAACAAAAATGTTCAGCATGTCTCTCAGAACATCATTAACTAATGCCTGAAAAACAGCTGGCGCATTGGCGAGACCGAACGGCAGAACCCGGTACTCAAAATGCCCTAACGGAGTGTTAAACGCCGTTTTCCACTCGTCCCCCTCTCTGATGCGCACGAGATGGTAAGCGTTACGAAGGTCCAACTTAGTAAAGCACCTGGCTCCCTGCAGAATCTCGAAGGCTGATGACATAAGGGGAAGCGGATAACGATTCTTAACCGTTATGTCATTCAGCCCTCGATAATCCACGCAGGGGCGCAGAGTACCGTCCTTCTTCTTAACAAAAAGAACCCCGCCCCGGCCGGAGAAGAAGAAGGCACTATGGTACCGGCGTCAAGAGACACAGACAAATAATCCTCGAGAGCCTTACGTTCGGGAGCCGACAGAGAGTATAGTCTACCTCGAGGAGGAGTGGTCCCCGGAAGGAGATCAATACTACAATCATACGACCGGTGAGGAGGAAGGGAGTTGGCTCGGGACCGACTGAAGACCGTGCGCAGATCATGATATTCCTCCGGCACTCCTGTCAAATCGCCAGGTTCCTCCTGAGAAGTAGGGACAGAAGAAACGGGAGGGATGGCAGACATTAAACACTTCACATGACAAGAAACGTTCCAGGATAGGATAGAATTACTAGACCAATTAATAGAAGGATTATGACATACTAGCCAGGGATGACCCAAAACAACAGGTGTAAACGGTGAACGGAAAATCAAAAAAGAAATAGTCTCACTGTGGTTACCAGATACTGTGAGGGTTAAAGGTAGTGTCTCAAATTTGATACTGGGAAGATGACTACCATCTAAGGCAAACATGGGCGTAGGCTTGTCTAACGGTCTGAAAGGAATGTTATGTTTCCGAACCCATGCTTCGTCCATGAAACAACCCTCAGCCCCAGAGTCAATCAAGGCACTGCATGTAGCACCCGAACCGGTCCAGCGTAGATGGACCGACATAGTAGTACAAGATCTAGATGAAGAGACCTGAGTAGTAGCGCTCACCAGTAGCCCTCCGCTTACTGATGGGCTCTGGCCTCTTACTGGACATGAATTAACAAAATGTCCAGCAACTCCGCAAATAGAGGCACAGGCGGTTGGTGATCCTCCGTTCCCTCTCCTTAGTCGAGATGCGAATCCCTCCCAGCTGCATGGGCTCAGTCTCAAAGCCAGAGGAGGGAGATGGTTGTGATGCGGAGCAGGGAAACACCGTTGATGCGAGCTCTCTTCCACGAGCCCGGTGACGAAGATCTACCCGTCGTTCTATGCGGATGGCGAGAGCAATCAAAGAGTCCACATCTGAAGGAACCTCCCGGGAGAGAATCTCATCCTTAACCACTGCGTGGAGTCCCTCCAGAAAACGAGCGAGCAGCGCCGGCTCGTTCCACTCACTAGAGGCAGCAAGAGTGCGAAACTCAATAGAATAATCCGTTATGGACCGTTCACCTTGGCATAATGAAGCCAGGGCCCTAGAAGCCTCCCTACCAAAAACTGAACGGTCAAAAACCCGAATCATCTCCTCTTTAAAGTTCTGGAACTTGTTAGAGCAATCAGCCCTTGCCTCCCAGATAGCTGTGCCCCATTCTCGAGCCCGGCCAGTAAGGAGTGAAATGACGTAAGCAACCCGAGCTCTCTCTCTAGAGTATGTGTTGGGTTGGAGAGAGAACACAATCTCACACTGCGTGAGAAAGGAGCGGCACTCAGTGGGCTGCCCGGAGTAGCAAGGTGGGTTATTAACCCTAGGTTCTGGAGACTCGGCAGGCCAGGAAGTAACAGGTGGCACGAGACGTAGACTCTGGAACTGTCCAGAGAGGTCGGAAACCTGAGCGGCCAGGTTCTCCACGGCATGGCGAGCAGCAGACAATTCCTGCTCGTGTCTGCCGAGCATAGCTCCTTGGATCTTGACGGCAGTGTAACGAGCGTCTGAAGTCGCTGGGTCCATTCCTTGGTCGGTTCCTTCTGTCATGCAGGTGATAGAGGACCCAAAAGCGACTTAACAGAAACAGAGTTTATTCAAGTCCAAACAGGGAATAACAGAAATCCTCTAGTCTGTAGAGGGGAATGACAAGAGAAGCGGCCACAGACTGCAGGTCGCTTCGGGTAGGCGCAGGCCGTAGTAGACAGAGACACCTGCTCACACGCAGCATCTGATGAAGGCAAAAAACACGACAGGACAGGGCGAAACACAATCACAGCATGGTGAATACAAAACAAGGAACCGACGGGACAGGAACGGAACACAAAGGAATAAATAGGGACTCTAATCAGGGGAAAGGATCGGGAACAGGTGTGGGAAGACTAAATGATGATTAGGGGAATAGGAACAGCTGGGAGCAGGAACGGAACGATAGAGAGAGGAGAGAGAGGGAGGGGGAGAGAGAGGGATAGAAAAAGGGAACGAACCTAATAAGACCAGCAGGGGGAAACGAACAGAAGGAAAAGCAAAATGACAAGATGATATAAGACAAAACATGACACAACCAGGAGTCCCACATAGAGTTATCAATGCCAGAGTGAGATTTCATTTTACCATTAAGAGTCCTAAGTCCTTCTAGAGCTACTGTCAGGCTGCCATCAGACCCAGTGTTATTCGGAATAAATGTACAACATTGTTGTCCAAACATGGAGCAGACACCTCCTTTTTCAGCCAATAGCATATCTATGGCAATTCGATTTTGGAAAGCCATAAGGCTGGTAGCCGATAGTTGACCATGTACAGCCTCAAACCCTTGCTGGGTCCAATTTCCCAGTCTTTGGACATTGAAATGGATATAGTTTATGCGATCCACGTTTTTGTTAACAGTGCACCACCAACAAATTGAGGATTCGAACCCAGCAGTGACCTGATTAACCAACTTATATTTATCTGGTACCCCCCTGGGCACACCAATAGCATCAATGTAGGTCGGATTTTCAGTGGGTGATACCATGGTGTGTCGTTTATATCTGCTTAACGGGGTTTCACTGACTCGGGAGAGGAGACCAGCAACACTCATGGGGTGTACAGCAATAGGGAGGAGCAGTGACACTAGGGCACACAACCCTGATGAGTTAGGAGGAAACCTAGACAAAAGTCCATTTCCTCCGCACCACCACCAAACATCTGCCCTAGCTACAACCTTAAGGGGAGCATTAGGGAAGTGAGTAGCATTACACCAGTGGGGTGGGACAGTACCTAAATATGGAGGTCCTTGGGTCATGTTTACACATGTGAAATTTCCTTCAGCAACATCTGAGGAGAAAATCGGTGCCTGTCTGCCCTTGACCAGCGGATAAACCTTATCCCAGGAAGAACAATTTCGAGTTGGGTTACTATATCTCATAACCGGGAAAACACAATTGACAGGTAAGGCTGCAGGCACAATGCGAAGGAGAGGCCTGGCTCCCATACATACCACACAGTCCTGGCGAGACACTCTACCTGCTTCCTCAGTTAACAGGAGCCAGTTGTTGGAGAACCCAGAGACCCCAGTGGCAGTATAGATAGCGTCATCAAATGTCGGTGGGTAGGCAGTCATACGGACAGGTCCCCACATTCCAGATCCTGATTGGGCTCCTTGACCTTCCTTTTTAGTAACAGAAGAAGGGACAGGGGCTGACATCACACAGACATTCAAAAACCATCTAAAGTAGTATATGTACAATGGTGCCCCTCTGTGGTTTATCCAAGGTGCCAAAATGAAACCTTGGCATCCTTCCTTGTTACCTGGTTTAATCACCATTTTCAGTTCCACTTTTGATTTGGTAAGGGTCAATCTATTTCTCCATAACAGTACTAAGTCTCCTTTGGAATAACTAGACCAATTAGGGCCTGTTTCAGCAACTAAATTTCTCCAAATCCAATCATCGCGGGGACTATTTCCTTTAGTAAGATACCAGTGGTATTTTGATTGCCATAAGTTATTGACCCCAATCTTATGCACATTGTTCTCTAGTGTTCCCCAGGGTATAGTGACAGTGGTAGTAACATTAACTGGTACACACAGGGTGGTGCTACCTACCCGATCAGTTGGACAAGTTTGGTTTATGACTTCAATGCGTCTTTTACGTAGGTTGTGACTAGCCATGGTGGTTGTGGTAAGATTTGTGATAAGATCAGTGATGTCAATTGTGGAATTAGTGCCCTCTGGCATTGTATCTGTTTCGTTAACTGTATGTTCGAAAGCCCAAAGCATTACTCCTACTACCACACCTGAGGTGAACAGCAATAGCACAAACATTGGAAGAGAGCATCCTAATCTTTCCCACGGTGCCCTTTGTCGTCCAGACCAAAGGTGCCCTTCGCTGGCATCTGAGGATTGGAGGCGTCTCCACATCCTTCAGTTGTCAGAGCTAACAGAATTTGTAGCCGAATTAGATGCGATCAAATCGCTTCTGACTTCTGTCAGTGTTCTGTCAGGTGCTGGTGCTGGTGTACAATGCGTCAGGTGGTGCCAAGGTGCCCCTGGTTTACCTTTGACCTGGACCGAGTGTGAAGTAACTTCCTTCACTTCGTGCGGTCCAGTCCACCTGGGATCCGCCCACTTTCTTTTGTGGACTTTGATCCTTACCCAGTCACCAACCTTTACCCTTGGTTGTTCCTGGTCATCCGTCAGCTCCCCCTCTGCGACCCGGTGTATCTGCGTGGAGAGAGCTGCAGATAATTCGGTCAGTTTTTTTACATAGTCAGACATTCCTATCTGGTGGACATCAAGAGGGGCATATGACCTCCCTCTCTTGGCGGCCCAGGCATCACTCGGCCTGTCATTATCTCATGGGGTGAGAGATGTGTCCCTGCACCTGGTGAGGACCTCATGGCCATCAGTGCCAGGGGCAGGGCTTCCACCCATGTCAATTTAGTTCCTGCACAAACCTTAGCTATCTTAGCTTTCAAAGTCTGGTTACAGCGTTCCACAAGTCCCTGCGATTGCGGCTTATACACCGAACCGAATTTGTGTGTAATGCCAAACCTCTCCTCAACCTGTCTCAAGTGTTGGTTGGAGAAGTGGGACCCATTGTCGGATCTGATTTGTCGCGGGACCCCATACCTAGGTATGAGTTCCGTTTGTAGCCACTTAATGACTGACTTCGCATCCTCCTTAGCTGTAGGAATGGCCTCTACCCATTTAGAGAATCTGTCTACCATTACTAGCAAATATCGTTTTCCTCCCTTCACTTGATCTGCTCCCATGTCTGTATAATCTATGCTGATGTCTTGAAAACAGGCATTAGGTACCGGATAGTGACCCATTGGTGTTTGGTAAGGTTTCTTTGGATTGTGACTTCCACAGATGTCACAACTGTCACAGAACAAATCTGTCATTTCTTTCATGTAAGGATGCCACCACACGTAAGAGACTCTCTGACAAGTCTTCAGTTTCCCCTCGTGTGTCAGTCCGTGTGCTTCTCTGATTAGTTCAGGACAGAGGTTTGCAGGGGCCACTAGTCTGCCATCATGGCATCGCCACAGTTCATCAGGACCTTTTGTCGCTCCCTTCTGTCCCCATACTGAGTGTTCATACGGTCCGGCAGCTTGTTGCAGTTCCTTGATGTGTTGGTTAGTCAATTCAGTCCTAGGTGGACTTACTTTTAGAACCATTTGTCTGGGAGTGTAGCCACCTGCTTTCTTAGCTGCCTGGTCGGCCGCATCATTTCCTTTGCTGATCTTGGAGTCCAGTATCTGATGTCCCTTGCATTTCATTATGGCCACCTTTTCAGGGAGTGATACTGCAGCAATCAGTCGCTCCATCTGGGTCTTGTGCTTGATTGGTAGGTTTCCAGTAGTGGTAAAGTTTCGTCTGACCCATTGTGGTCCATCAATGTGTACTGCTCCATGAGCATACGCTGAGTCGGTGTATATGTTGACCTTTTTCCCTTTGGCCACTGTTAATGCTTGGGTGAGTCCAATTATCTCTGCCAATTGGGCTGATGCGGGCTGAGGTATTATACCTGATTCCAGGGTGGTGTGGGCTCCATCCTCAGTCTGTTGTACTACTGCATATGCTGCTATGTTGCCTTCTTCTCCTCTGTAACAACACCCGTCAGTGTATAGCCATAGGTCTGCAGTCAATATGGGTTCGTTTTCCAAGTCTGGTCTGAGCTTCAGTTCTTGAGCCGCTCTTTCTGCGCACACATGGGTTATCCCTTCTTCCGCATTAAGGGCGTCAGCCATGTTCTTGTCCGTGTTGACAAACGTGATGTGTGACTGTGTACATTTGTTCTGAATTTTGTTTTTCTGTGTGCACTGAAAGTAAATTCTTTTGCAGTTAGGTATGCTGCAACGCCATGGTGTGTGTGTATTTCCAGCTTGTGGCACATTACCAAG
>NW_025747883.1:30000-44306 GCF_021184085.1 Oncorhynchus gorbuscha | reverse complement strand
AGCACCTCCTCCCAGCTGCCCACTGCACTGAGGCTAGGAAACACTTTCACCACCAATCAAAATTGAGAATTTCGATACGCATGCTTTCCACCTGGCTACTCCTACCCCGGTCAACAGCCTTGCACCCTCCACAGCAACTTGCCCAAGCCTCCCCCATTTCTCCTTCACCCAAATCCAAATAGCTGATGTTCTGAAAAAGCTGCAAAATCTGGACCCCTACCAAATCACCCGGGCTAGACAATCAATACCTATGTGAGAATGCTGTTCATCGACTACAGCTCGGCATTCAACACCATAGTACCCTCCAAGCTCGTCATCGAGCTCGAGACCCTGGGTCTCGACCCCGCCTCTGTGCAACTGGGTACTGGACTTCCTGACGGGCCGCCCCCAGGTGGTGAGGGTAGGCAACAACATTTCCACCCCGCTGATCCTCAACACTGGGGCCCCACAAGGGTGCGTTCTGAGCCCTCTCCTGTACTCCCTGTTCACCCACGACTGCGTGGCCACGCACGCCTCCAACTCAATCATCAAGTTTGACGGATGACACAACAGTGGTAGGCTTGATTACCAACAACGACGAGACGGCCTACAGGGAGGAGGTGAGGGCCCTCGGAGTGTGGTGTCAGGAAAATAATCTCACACTCAACGTCAACAAAACTAAGGAGATGATTGTGGACTTCAGGAAACAGCAGAGGAACACCCCCTATCCACATCGATGGAACAGTAGTGGAGAGGGTAGTAAGTTTGATGTTCCTCGGCATACACATCACAGACAAACTGAATTGGTCCACACACACAGACAGCATCGTGAAGAAGGCGCAGCAGCGTCTCTTCAACCTCAGGAGGCTGAAGAAATTCGGCTTGTCACCAAAAGCACTCACAACACTTCTACAGATGCACAATTGAAAGCATCCTGGTGGGCTGTATCACTGCCTGGTACGGCAACTGCTCCGCCCACAACCGTAAGGCTCTCCAGAGGGTAGTGAGGTCTGCACAACGCATCACCGGGGGCAAACTACCTGCCCTCCAGGACACCGACACCACCCGATGTTACAGGAAGGCCAAAAAGATCATCAAGGACAACAACCACCCGAGCCAATGCCTGTTCATCCCGCTATCATCCAGAAGGCGAGGTCAGTACAGGTGCATCAAAGCTGGGACCGAGAGACTGAAAAACAGCTTCTATCTCAAGGCCATCAGACTGTTAAACAGCCACCACTAACATTGAGTGGCTGCTGCCAACACACTGACACTGACTCAACTCCAGCCACTTTAATAATGTAATGAACTTTGTCTGTTGTTAGAAGAGAGGCAGACCGAAATGCAGCGTGTAGGTTACTCATGACCTTTAATAAAGATAAAGCGGTACATTAAATAATAGAAAATACAAAAACAACAAACAAGTGAAACTAATTACAGCCTATCTGGTGACTAACACAAAGACAGGTACAATCACCCACGAAATACAACGCGCACTCAGGCTGCCTAAATACGGTTCCCAATCCGAGACAACTAGAATTAGCTGACTCCAATTAGGAATCGCCTCAGGCAGCCAAGCCTAACTAGACACACCCCTACTAATACACACTCCTAATTAATACAAACCCCAATACGAAATAAAACATATAAACCCATGTCACACCCTGGCCTACCCAAACATATAACAAAAACACAAGATACAATGACCAAGGCGTGACAAATAATGGGAATTGATGGGAAATTATGTAAAATATATCACTTGCCACTTTAAACAATGCTACCTAATATAATGTTACTTACCCTACATTATTCATCTCATATGCATATGTATATACTGTATTCTACATCATCGACTGCATCCTTATGTAATACATGTATCACTAGCCACTTTAACTATGCAACTTTGTTTACATACTCATCTCATATGTATATACTGTACTCGATACCATCTACTGTATCTTGCCTATGCTGCTCTGTACCATCACTCATTCATATATCCTTATGTACATATTCTTTATCCCCTTACACTGTGTATAAGATAGTAGTTTTGGAATTGTTAGTTAGATTACTTGTTGGTTATTACTGCATTGTCGGAACTAGAAGCACAAGCATTTCGCTACACTCGCATTAACATCTGCTAACCATGTGTATGTGACAAATACGATTTGATTTGATTTGATTTGGACCCTTGCTAAAATTATCTGCTGAAATTGTTGCAACCCCTATTACTAGCCTGTTCAACCTCTCTTTCGTATTGTCTGAGATTCCTAAAGATTGGAAAGCTGCCGCGGTCATCCCCCTCTTCAAAGGGGGAGACACTCTAGACCCAAACTGCTACAGACCTATATCTATCCTACACTGCCTTTCTAAGGTCTTGAAAGCCAAGTTAACAAACAGATTACTAACCATTTCGAATCGCAGCGTACCTTCTCCGCTATGCAATCTGGTTTCAGAGCTGGTCATGGGTGCACCTCAGCCACACTCAATGTCCTAAACGATATCTTAACCGCAATCGATAAGAAACAATACTGTGCAGCCGTATTCATCGACCTGGCCAAAGCTTTCGACTCTGTCAATCACAACATTCTTATCGGCAGACTCAACAGCCTTGGTCTCTCAAATGACTGCCTCGCCTTTTTCACCAACTACTTCTCAGATAGAGTTCAGTGTGTCAAATCAGAGGGCCTGTTGTCCGGACCTCTGGCGGTCTCTATGGGGGTACCACAGGGTTGAATTCTCTGACCGACTCTCTTCTCTGTATACATCAATGATGTCGCTCTTGCTGCTGGTGATTCTCTGATCCACCTCTACGCAGACGACACCATTCTGTATACTTCTTTCCCCTTCTTTGTTAACTAACCTCCAGACGAGCTTCAATGCCATACAACTCTCCTTCTGTGGTCTCCAACTGCTTTTAAATGCAAGTTAAATTAAATGCATGCTCTTCAACCGATCGCTACCTGCACCTACCCGCCTGTCCAACATCACTACTCTGGACAGTTCTGACTTAGAATATGTGGACATCTACAAATACCTAGGTGTCTGGTTAGACTGTAAACTCTCCTTCCAGACTCACATTAAGCATCTCTAATCGAAAATTAAGTCTAGAATCGGCTTCCTATTTCGCACAAAGCATCCTTGACTCATGCTGCCAAACATACCCTCGTAAAACTGACTATCCTACCGATGCTTGACTTTGGCGATGTAATTTACAAAATAGCCTCCAACACTCTACTCAGCAAACTGGATGTAATCTATCACAGTGACATCCGTTTTGTCACCAAAGTCCCCATATTCTACCACCACTGCGACCTGTACGCTGTCGTTGGCTGGCCCTCGCTTCATATTCATCGCCAAACCTACTGGCTCCAGGTCATCTATAAGTCTTTGCTAGGTAAAGCCCCCATAGTAGCACCCACCCGTAGCAAGGTCACCATAGTAGCACCCACCGTAGCACGCGCTCCAGCAGGTATATCTCACTGGTCACCCCCAAAGCCAATTCCTCCTTTGGCCGCCTTTTCTTCCAGTTCTCTGCCAATGACCGGAACTGCAAAAATCACTGAAGCTGAGACTCATATCTCCCTCACTAGCTTTAAGCACCAGCTGTCAGAGCAGCTCACCGATCACTGCACCTGTACATAGCCCATCTGTTAATAGCCCATCAAGCTTCCTCATCCCCATACTGTATTTATTTATTTATCTTGCTCCTTTGTACCCCAGTATCTCTACTTGGACATTCATCTTCTGCACATCTACCATTCCAGTGTTTAATTGCTATATTGTAATTACTTGGTCTATTTATTGCCTTACCTCCCTTATCTTACCTCATTTGCCCGCACTGTATATAGACTTTTATTATTGACTGTATGTTTGTTACCTCCATGTGTAACTCTGTGGTGTTGTTTGTGTCAAACTGCTTTGCTTTATCTTGGCCAGGTCGCAGTTGTAATTGAGAACTTGTTCTCAACTAGCTTACCTGGTTAAATAAAGGTGAAATAACCATTTTTAGTTTTAAAAAATCTCATTTGTGTCAGGAGTCAACTAACCTGGAGGCGAATCAATGAGACGAGATTGGAGATGTCGGATAGAGTTGCCCTGCCAATACAAAACCATTTTGAGTTTGCAATTCAGAAGAAGCCTGATGTGAACCATGCCTCAAACAAAAGAGATGCCTTGCATAAAGCTGGAAAGGGTTACTAAAGTATCTCTAACCACCAGGGGTAAGACAAATTATCTATAAATGGAGAACTTCCAGCACTGTTGCTACTCTCCCTAGCAGTGGCCGTCCTGCAAAGATGACTGCAGCAGAGCGCAGTGCAGAATGCCCAATGAGGTTAAGAAGAATCCTAGAGTGTCAGCTAAAGACTTACAGAAACCTCTGGAAGATGCTAACATCTCTGTTGACGGGTCTACGATACGTAAAACACTAAAGAAGAATGGTGCTCATGGGAGGACACCAGAGAAGAAGCCACTGCTGTCCAAAAAAAACATTGCTGCACGTCTGAAGTTCACAAAAGAGAACCTGGATGTTCCACAGTTCTACTGGCCAAATATTCTGTGGACAGATGAAACTAAAGTTGAGTTGTTTGGAAGGAACACAGAACACTATGTGGAGTAGAAAGGCACAGCACACCAACAACAACACCTCATCCCAACTGTAAAGTATGGTGGAGGGAGCATCATGGTTTGGGTCTGCTTTGCTGCCTCGTGGCCTGAACAGCTTGCTGTCATCAATGGATTGTCTATTGTTGTGACTTAGATGAAGATCAGATCAAATTGTATGACCAATTTATGCACAAATCCAGGTAATTTTAAAGGGTTCACATACGTTTTCTTCACACTGTATGTATATAATGGTGTGTATAGACAGTAGTTATATAGGATGGTGTGTATAGACAGTAGTTATATAGGATGGTGTGTATAGACAGTATAGACAGTAGTTATATAGGATGGTGTGTATAGACAGTAGTTATATAGGATGGTGTGTATAGACAGTATAAACAGTAGTTATATAGGATGGTGTATATAGACAGTATTTATATAGGATGGTGTGTATAGACAGTATAAACAGTAGTTATATAGGATGGTGTGTATAGACAGTAGTTATATAGGATGGTGTGTATAGACAGTATAGACAGTATAAACAGTAGCTTCTGCGTGCATATCAGCTAGAAAGATGTGTCGGCATCGAGTAATTGTCTCTGGCCCCCTCCCAGTTAGGGGGAGTGATGAGCTCTACAGCAGAGTCTCACAACTCAATCGCTGGTTGAAAACTGTTTTCTGCCCCTCCCAAAGATAGAATTTGTAGATAATTGGCCCTCTTTCTGGGACTCGCCCACAAACAGGACCAAGCCTGACCTGCTGAGGAGTGACGGACTCCATCCTAGCTGGAGGGTGCTCTCATCTTATCTGCCAACATAGACAGGGCTCTAACTCCTCTAGCTCCACAATGAAATAGGGTGCAGGCCAGGCAGCAGGCTATTAGCCAGCCTGCCAGCATAGTGGAGTCTGCCACTAGCATAGTTAGTGTAGTCAGCTCAGCTATCACCATTGAGACCGTGTCTGTGCCTCGACCTGGGTTGGGCAAAACTAAACATGGCGGTGTTCGCCTTAGCAATCTCACTAGGATAAAGACCACCTCCATTCCTGTCATTACTGAAAGAGATCATGATACCTCACATCTCAAAATAGGGCTACTTAATGTTAGATCCCTTACTTCAAAGGCAATTATAGTCAATGAACTAATCACTGATCATAATCTTGATGTGATTGGCCTGACTGAAACATGGCTTAAGCCTGATGAATTTACTGTGTTAAATGAGGCCTCACCTCCTGGCTACACTAGTGACCATATCCCCGTGCATCCCGCAAAGGCGGAGGTGTTGCTAACATTTACGATAGCAAATTTCAATTTACAAAAAAAAAAAAATGACGTTTTCGTCTTTTGAGCTTCTAGTCATGAAATCTATGCAGCCTACTCAATCACTTTTTATAGCTACTGTTTACAGGCCTCCTGGGCCATATACAGCGTTTCTCACTGAGTTCCCTGAATTCCTATCAGACCTTGTAGTCATTGCAGATAATATTCTAATCTTTGGTGACTTTAATATTCACATGGAAAAGTCCACAGACCCACTCCAAAAGGCTTTTGGAGCCATCATCGACTCAGTGGGTTTTGTCCAACATGTCTCTGGACCCACTCACTCTCACAGTCATACGCTGGACCTAGTTTTGTCCCATGGAATAAATGTTGTGGATCTTAATGTTTTTCCTCATAATCCTGGACTATCAGACCACCATTTTATTACGTTTGCAATTGCAACAAATAATCTGCTCAGACCCCAACCAAGGAACATCAAAAGTCGTGCTATAAATTCACAGACAACACAAAGATTCCTTGATGCCCTTCCAGACTCCTCTGCCTACCCAAGGACGCCAGAGGACAAAAATCCGTTAACCACCTAACTGAGGATCTCAATTTAACCTTGCGCAATACCCTAGATGCAGTTGCACCCCTAAAAACTAAAAAAATGTCTCATAAGAAACTAGCTCCATGGTACACAGAAAATACCCGAGCTCTGAAGCAAGCTTCAGAAAATTGGAACGGAAATGGCGCCACACCAAACTGGAAGTCTTCCGACTAGCTTGGAAGGATGGTACCG
Source organism: Oncorhynchus gorbuscha (assembly GCF_021184085.1). Classification (NCBI taxonomy): domain Eukaryota; kingdom Metazoa; phylum Chordata; class Actinopteri; order Salmoniformes; family Salmonidae; genus Oncorhynchus; species Oncorhynchus gorbuscha. The sequence goes on along the minus strand of NW_025747883.1, from coordinate 37,665 downwards.
TGCAGTACCGAAGAGCCCTTACTGCTGCTCGATCGTCCTATTTTCTAACTTAATTGAGGAAAATAAGAACAATCCGAAATTCCTTTTTGATACTGTGGCAAAGCTAACTAAAAAGCAGCATTCCCCAGAGAGGATGACTTGCACTTTAGCAGTGATAAATTCATGAACTTCTTTGAGGAAAAGATTATGATTATTAGAAAGCAAATTACGGACTCCTCTTTAAACCTGCGTATTCCTCCAAACCTCAGTTGTCCTGAGTCTGCACAACTCTGCCAGGACCTAGGATCAAGAGAGACGCTCAAGTGTTTTAGTACTATATCTCTTGACACAATGATGAAAATAATCATGGCCTCTAAACCTTCAAGCTGTATACTGGACCCTATTCCAACTAAACTACTGAAAGAGCTGCTTCCTGTGCTTGGCCCTCCTATGTTGAACATAATAAACGGCTCTCTATCCACTGGATGTGTACCAAACTCACTAAAAGTGGCAGTAATAAAGCCTCTCTTGAAAAAGCCAAACCTTGACCCAGAAAATATAAAAACTATCGGCCTATATCGAATCTTCCATTCCTCTCAAAGATTTTAGAGAAGGCTGTTGCGCAGCAACTCACTGCCTTCCTGAAGACAAACAATGTATACGAAATGCTTCAGTCTGGTTTTAGACCCCATCATAGCACTGAGACGGCACTTGTGAAGGTGGTAAATGACATTTTGATGGCATCGGACCGAGGCTCTGCATCTGTCCTCGTGCTCCTAGACCTTAGTGCTGCTTTTGATACCATCGATCACCACATTCTTTTGGAGAGATTGGAAACCCAAATTGGTCTACACGGACATGTTCTGGCCTGGTTTAGGTCTTATCTGTCGGAAAGATATCAGTTTGTCTCTGTGAATGGTTTGTCCTCTGACAAATCAACTGTACATTTCGGTGTTCCTCAAGGTTCTGTTTTAGGACCACTATTGTTTTCACTATATATTTTACCTCTTGGGGATGTTATTCGAAAACATAATGTAAACTTTCACTGCTATGCGGATGACACACAGCTGTACATTTCAATGAAACATGGTGAAGCACCAAAATTGCCCTCGCTAGAAGCATGTGTTTCAGACATAAGGAAGTGGATGGCTGCAAACTTTCTACTATTAAACTCGGACAAAACAGAGATGCTTGTTCTAGGTCCCAAGAAACAAAGAGATCTTCTGTTGAATCTGACAATTAATCTTAATGGTTGTACAGTCGTCTCAAATAAAACTGTGAAGGACCTCGGCGTTACTCTGGACCCTGATCTCTCTTTTGAAGAACATATCAAGACCATTTCGAGGACAGCTTTTTTCCATCTACGTAACATTGCAAAAATCAGAAACTTTCTGTCCAAAAATGATGCAGAAAAATTAATCCATGCTTTTGTCACTTCTAGGTTAGACTACTGCAATGCTCTATTTTCCGGCTACCCGGATAAAGCACTAAATAAACTTCAGTTAGTGCTAAATACGGCTGCTAGAATCCTGACTAGAACCAAAAAATTTGATCATATTACTCCAGTGCTAGCCTCTCTACACTGGCTTCCTGTCAAAGCAAGGGCTGATTTCAAGGTTTTACTGCTAACCTACAAAGCATTACATGGGCTTGCTCCTACCTACCTCTCTGATTTGGTCCTGCCGTACATACCTATACGTACGCTACGGTCACAAGACGCAGGCCTCCTAATTGTCCCTAGAATTTCTAAGCAAACAGCTGGAGGCAGGGCTTTCTCCTATAGAGCTCCATTTTTATGGAACGGTCTGCCTACCCATGTCAGAGACGCAAACTCGGTCTCAACCTTTAAGTCTTTACTGAAGACTCATCTCTTCAGTGGGTCATATGATTGAGTGTAGTCTGGCCCAGGAGTGGGAAGGTGAACGGAAAGGCTCTGGAGCAACGAACCGCCCTTGCTGTCTCTGCCTGGCCGGTTCCCCGTTTTCCACTGGGATTCTCTGCCTCTAACCCTGTTACGGGGCTGAGTCACTGGCTTGCTGGGGCTCTCTCGTGCCGTCCCTGGGGGGGATGCGTCACCTGGGTGGGTTGATTCACTGTTGTGGTCGGCCTGTCTGGGTCCCCCCACCCCTTGGGTTGTACCGTGTCGGAGATCTTTGTGGGCTATACTCGGCCTTGTCTCAGGATGGTAAGTTGGTGGTTGAAGATTTCCCTCTAGTGGTGTGGGGGCTGTGCTTTGGCAAAGTGGGTGGGGTTATATCCTTCCTGTTTGGCCCTGTCCGGGGGTGTCCTCGGATGGGGCCACAGTGTCTCCTGACCCCTCCTGTCTCAGCCTCCAGTATTTATGCTGCAGTAGTTTATGTGTCGGGGGCTAGGGTCAGTTTGTTTATCTGGAGTGCTTCTCCTGTCCTATTCGGTGTCCTGTGTAAATCTAAGTGTCGTTCTCTAATTCTCTCCTTCTCTCTTTCTTTCTCTCTCTCGGAGGACCTGAGCCCTAGAACCATGCCCCAGGACTACCTGACATGATGACTCCTTGCTGTCCCCAGTCCACCTGGCCATGCTGCTGCTCAGTTTCAACTGGCCTGGGCCCTAGGACCATGTCCCAGGACTACCTGACATGAGGACTCCTTGCTGTCCCCAGTCCACCTGGCCATGCTCCTGCTCCAGTTTCAACTGACCTGAGCCCTAGGACCGTGCCCCAGGACTACCTGACATGATGGCTCCTTGCTGTCCCCAGTCCATCTGACTGTGCTGCTGCTCCAGTTTCAACTGTTCTGCCTTATTATTATTTGACCATGCTGGTCATTTATGAACATTTGAACATCTTGGTCATGTTCTGTTATAATCTCTACCCGGCACAGCCAGAAGAGGGACTGGCCACCCCACATAGCCCGGTTCCTCTCTAGGTTTCTTCCTAGGTTTTGGCCTTTCTAGGGAGTTTTCCTAGCCACCGTGCTTTTACACCTGCATTGTTTGCTGTTTGGGGTTTTAGGCTGGGTTTCTGTACAGCACTTTGAGATATCAGCTGATGTACGAAGGGCTATATAAATAAATTTGATTTGATTTGATTTGATTTAGTTATATAGGATGGTGTGTATAGACAGTAGTTATATAGGATGGTGTTTATAGACAGTAGTTATATAGGATGGTGTGTATAGACAGTAGTTATATAGGATGGTGTGTATAGGCAGTAGTTATATAGGATGGTGTGTATAGGCAGTAGTTATATAGGATGGTGTGTATAGGCAGTAGTTATATAGGATGGTGTGTATAGACAGTAGTTATATAGGATGGTGTGTATAGACAGTATAGACAGTAGTTATATAGGATGGTGTGTATAGACAGTATTATATAGGATGGTGTGTATAGACAGTATAGACAGTAGTTATATAGGATGGTGTGTATAGACAGTAGTTATATAGGATGGTGTGTATAGCCAGTAGTTATATAGGATGGTGTGTATAGACAGTAGTTATAATAGTGTGGTGTGTCCAGACAGTAGTTATATAGGATGGTGTGTATAGACAGTATAGACAGTAGTTATATAGGATGGTGTGTATAGACAGTAGTTATACAGGATGGTGTGTATAGACAGTAGTTATAATAGGATGGTGTGTATAGACAGTAGTTATATAGGATGGTGTGTATAGACAGTATAGACAGTAATTATACAGGATGGTGTGTATAGACAGTAGTTATATAGGATGGTGTGTATAGACAGTAGTTATAGAGGATGGTGTGTATAGACAGTATAGACAGTAGTTATATAGGATGGTGTGTATAGACAGTAGTTATATATAGGATGGTGTGTATAGACAGTAGTTATATAGGATGGTGTGTATAGCCAGTAGTTATAGAGGATGGTGTGTATAGAACAGTATAGACAGTAGTTATATAGGATGGTGTGTATAGACAGTAGTTATATAGGATGGTGTGTATAGACAGTATAGACAGTAGTTATATATAGGATGGTGTGTATAGACAGTAGTTATATAGGATGGTGTGTATAGACAGTATAGACAGTAGTTATATAGGATGGTGTGTATAGCCAGTAGTTATAGAGGATGGTGTTTATAGACAGTATAGCCAGTAGTTATATAGGATGGTGTGTATAGACAGTATAGACAGTAGTTATATAGGATGGTGTGTATAGACAGTAGTTATATAGGATGGTGTGTATAGACAGTAGTTATAGAGGATGGTGTATATAGACAGTATAGACAGTAGTTATATAGGATGGTGTGTATAGACAGTAGTTATATAGGATGGTGTGTATAGCCAGTAGTTATATAGGATGGTGTGTATAGACAGTATAGACAGTAGTTATATAGGATGGTGTGTATAGACAGTAGTTATAGAGGATGGTGTATATAGACAGTATAGACAGTAGTTATATAGGATGGTGTGTATAGACAGTAGTTATAGAGGATGGTGTGTATAGACAGTATAGACAGTAGTTATATAGGATGGTGTGTATAGACAGTAGTTATATATAGGATGGTGTGTATAGACAGTAGTTATATAGGATGGTGTGTATAGCCAGTAGTTATAGAGGATGGTGTGTATAGACAGTATAGACAGTAGTTATATAGGATGGTGTGTATAGACAGTAGTTATATAGGATGGTGTGTATAGACAGTATAGACAGTAGTTATAGAGGATGGTCTGTATAGACAGTAGTTATATAGGATGGTGTGTATAGACAGTAGTTATGTAGGATGGTGTGTATAGACAGTAGTTATATAGGATGGTGTGTATAGACTGTAGTTATATAGGGATGGTGTGTATAGACAGTAGTTATATAGGATGGTGTGTATAGACAGTAGTTATATAGGATGGTGTGTATAGACAGTATAGACAGTAGTTATATAGGATGGTGTGTATAGACAGTAGTTATATAGGATGGTGTGTATAGTCCCTGGTTTGAATCCAGGCTGTATCACAGTCCCATAGGATGACACACAATTGGTCCAGCGTCTTCCGGGTTTGTCGGGGTAGGCCGTCATTGTAAATAAGAATTTGTTTTTAACTGACTTGCCTAGTTAAATAAAAGTTACATTTAAATAATAAAATGAAAAACAAGATGTTGGAACATCGGTCCTTCTGTAGCTCAGTTGGTAGAGCATGGCGCTTGTAACGCCAGGGTAGTGGGTTCGATTCCGGGACCACCCATACGTAGAATGTATGCACACATGACTGTAAGTCGCTTTGGATAAAGCGTCTGCTAAATGGCATAAATTATTATATATTATTATATTATTATTATATTATATTACTTGCTGTCCATTCAGCCACAAGAACATTTGCTCTTCAAAAGCACCTGATGAGGACAGAAGTGAGTGCTTCGGGGCAATAGTCATTTAGTTAAGTTACCTTTTATTTCTCGGGTACAGGAACAATGGTGGACATCTTGATGCAAGCCGGGGACCAACGTGCCCTCAGGGCACTTTACAGGGGTTGTCTCCCAAATAACACCCTACTCCCTAGAAAATGCACCTATTTTGACCAGGGCCCTATACCCAGTGGGCCCTGTATATAGGGAATAGGGCGCTGTTTGGGGCTCGGGCAGGTAATGGCATTCCAGAGCGACATCATTTATATCACATCTAACCACATTACCAGAGTTAATGAAACAGTGATGAATCAGGAAGCTATAGGCTTAATGATAATTTTAGAGGAAAGTGGAGGGAGGAGAGAGCAGAGAGAGCAAGGTGAAAGTGGAGAGAGGGAGAGAGAGGAGAGAGAGAGGATAGAGCCGAGAGAGAGGAGAGAGAGGAGAGAGGAGAGAGAGAGAGAGAAGAGAGCAGAGAGAGCAAGGTGAAAGAGGAGAGAGAGGAGAGAGAGAGAGAGAGAGAGAAGAGAGGAGATAAGAGAAGAGAGAGAAGCAGGAGAAGAGGCAGAAGAGAGGAGAGAGAAGAGGGAGATAAAGAAGAGAGAGAAGAGGAGAGAGAGAAAGACGAGAGAGAGAGAGCAGGGTGAAAGAGAGAGAGGGGACAGAGAGAAAAAAGAGGAGAGAGAGAGAGGAATTGAAGACATTTGTCTGTCTGGGTGTATCTCAGACCGGGTGGTGCTGGGGTGTGTGTCTGGGTGTATCTCAGACCGGGTGGTGCTGCGGTGTGTGTCTGGGTGCATTGTGCTGCTCTATTCCTGCAGATTGCCTTACAGCCCTATACATATATATATTTATTACAGCCCTTGAGCTAAGTGGAATACGGTGTCATATAATGAATACCATTTGATTGGTTGATTACATCCTGTCGCTGTCGGGTTGAGTTCCTAATCGACGTGACACTGAGGAGGTTTGACCGAGCCGACAGGCAGAGCTTACTGAAACCAATAACCACTAATTGATATTTATTCGTATCTGAAATGTAAATCTGTTTCTCATCCAATTCAATCAGTGTTTTGAGTGTCAGAGTCGTATCATATGATTTTTGTTTTTGTTACCTGAGGTCTGGTGATTGGCTACTCTATGACTCCGCCCACCATTGACAGCCACAAAGAAGACCTCGTGATCCACGCAGATGAAACACTGACCATCACATGCAGGTAGAGTACATACAGAGTGGTGTAGAGGTTAAACAGCTGTCTAATCCACTGTCACATTATACAGAGTGGTGTTATCGGAGGTTAAACAGCTGTCTAATCCACTGTCACATTATACAGAGTGGTGTAGAGGTTAAACAGCTGTCTAATCCACTGTCACATTATACAAGTGGTGTAGAGGTTAAACAGCTGTCTAATCCACTGTCACATTATACAGTGGTGTAGAGATTAAACAGCTGTCTAATCCACTGTCACATTATACAGAGTGGTGTAGAATTAAACAGCTGTCTAATCCACCATCACATTATACAGAGTGGTGTTTATCGGAGGTTAAACAGCTGTAAATGCCTTCTTTTTTGGGGTGCAAATATTTACCAACCATTATGGGAAAATTCATTGCACCAGTTTAAGGACCAGACATGATTTTGGAATATTTTTCAGCAAATTGATGTGAGAATGAGAGAGTGGTGTGTGAATGAAGCCAAGAGCTACAGATGAAGGATACGGAGAGGTTTGGCTTGGAGTCTCACCGTCATCAGTCCGTGGTCGTTAGGCTGCTGAGGTGATGGCACTCCCCCATAAACGTCCATGTTAGTCGTACCCTGGATAAGAAGTGAGCTGTTCTGGACTGCAGGTCCTGAATGGTTGGCAATATAGTTGAGGAAGTACAAGCATACGGACGAGATGCCCACGGGGTGAACCACCCTTAAACTGAAGAGATGCCCACTGGGTGAACCAACCTTAAACCCCAAGAGATGCCCACAGGGTGAACCACCCTTAAACCCCAAGAGATGCCCACAGGGTGAACCAACCTTAAACCCCAAGAGATGCCCACTGGGTGAACCAACCTTATACCCCAAGAGATGCCCACAGGGTGAACCACCCCTTAAACCCCAAGAGATGCCCACTGGGTGGAACCACCCTTAAACTGAAGAGATGCCCACTGGGTGAACCAACCTTAAACTGAAGAGATGCCCACAGGGTGAACCAACCTTAAACCCCAAGACATGCCCACAGGGTGAACCACCCTTAAACTGAAGAGATGCCCACTGGGTGAACCAACCTTAAACTGAAGAGATGCCCACTGGGTGAACCAACCTTATACCCCAAGAGATGCCCACAGGGTGAACCAACCTTAAACTG
>NW_025747883.1:17500-27500 GCF_021184085.1 Oncorhynchus gorbuscha | reverse complement strand
ATCCATTTGTCTACTACATCATCTATTTGTCTACTACATCATCCATTTGTGTACTACTTGTCCTCGACTGCATCTTTAATCTATATGGTTCACCAAATCATCCAAGACTTGAATGTGTTTTATCTGTAAACCAAAGCAATCTGAAGTCTCCTCCGTCCAAGATATCGAGAGGTAGTTGAAATTCATAATTTCAGTGTGTTCCCGTTAAAGTGCCAGTCATTTGGCTCGCTAGCGATTGGTTAATCTGTTCCATCTCTGGACCTGAACAGTTTCTGAGGTATGGTTTATCTATCTATCCATCTATTTCAGTTCTATTGTCGTGCCTTGAGTCTGACCCTGTCAGCATCCCAAATATTTCCCTGCTCCCTATGAGCTCTGGTCAAAAGTAGTGCACTTTGTATGGATTAGAGTACCATTTGGGTTGCAGGCCCAGTCTTATCATTCCCACTTGGCTGTGGGTCGTTAGTTATCCTGTGGGTCTTGAGTTTCTCTTTTCTCTCGCTTTCTTTCTTTCCTCTGGTTTCTCTTTGTCTTGGGAGGAGGACAAGAACTTTACAGACGTTTTGTCTGTCTCCCTGAAAACAGATTTAAAGAGTTTGCACAGTCCTAACACAGTTCTGATTGGTTAAAAAAAACTCCCTGTTTAAAGAGTTTCTGACACTAAAAGTCCATCCAGCAGCTATCTGCAACTGTTAGCCTTGATATTGTCATACCTTCACACTGACCTTGTACCATACCGGGATATTCGGTACGCCCGCCGCTGAACACAGGGGGCGCTCTTTTCAAACCCCACTGAGCCTTTGTAATCCGAAGGTTAGCATTGCTAAAAAATAAATGTAAAATACCCTAGAGAATGCTAACTAAATTCTCATGAGCGAATTGAACATTGATCCAGGAGGGGTTTCTCTGCTGTTACCGGCAAGCAAAGCTTGATTGTGAAGAAGCTAACCACAGCTAGAGAGCTAACTAGCAATTTTAAATCAAATGCACAACTGTAGAGCATTTTACTTAATAGTTATGAGATATCTAGCTGGAAAATGTTTAGTTGCGGATTCTAACTAACTAACTAGATCCTGAGGTTTGGTGTGAGAAAAATGACGTTTCACTCAACGTCAACAAAACAAAGGAGATGATCGTGGACTTCAGGAAACAGTAGAGGAACACCCCCTATCCACATCAACGGGACAGCAGTGGAGAAGGTGGAAAGTTTTAAGTTCCTTGGCGTACACATCACAGACAAACTGAATTGGTCCACCCACACAGACAGCATCGTGAAGAAGGCGCAGCAGCGCCTCTTTAACCTCAGGAGGCTGAAGAAATTCAGCTAGTCACCAAAATCACTCACAAACTTTTAAAGATGCATAATCGAGAGCCTCCTGTCAGGCTGTATCTGCTCCGCCCTCAACCGTAAGGCTCTCCAGAGGGTGGTGAGGTCTGCACAACGCATCACCGGGGCAAACTACCTGCCCTCCAGGGAGTGAGGTCTGCACAACGTATCACCGGGTCTGCCCTCCAGAGGGTAGTGAGGTCTATCACCGGGGCAAACTACCTGCCCTCCAGGACACCTACACCACCCGATGTCACAGGAAGGCCATAAAGATCATCAAGGACAACAACCACCCGAGCCACTTCCTGTTCACCCCGCTATCATCCAGAAGGCGAGGTCAGTACAGGTGCATCAAAGCTGAGACCAAGAGACTGAGAAACAGCTTGTATCTCAAGGCCATCAGACTGTTAACCAGCCATCACTAACATTGAGTGGCTCAATGACTCAAATCTCATGCCACGTTAATAATTAAAAAAACTGGATGTAAGAAATGTATCACAAGTCACTTTAAACAATGCCACTTTATGTAATGTTTACATACATCTCATCTATATACTGTCCTCTATACCATCTACTGCGTCTGGCCTATGCCGTTCGGCCATCGCTCATCCATATATTTATATGTACATATTCTTATTCATTCCTTTAAACTTGTGTGTATAAGGAAATTGTTAGATTACTTGTTAGATATTACTGCGTGGTTGGAACTAGAAGCACAAGCATTTCGCTACTCGCATTGCCATCTGCTAACCATGTATGTGACCATTAACATCTGCTAACCATGTGACCATTAACATCTGCTAACCATGTGACCATTAACATCTGCTAACCTTGTATGTGACCATTAACATCTGCTAACCATGTGACCATTAACATCTACTAACCATGTGACCAATAACATCTGCTAACCATGTGACCATTAACATCTGCTAACCATGTGACCAATAACATCTGCTAACCATATGACCATTAACATCTACTAACCATGTGACCAATAACATCTGCTAACCATGTGACCATTAACATCTGCTAACCATGTGACCATTAACATCTGCTAACCATGTGTATGTGACCATTAACATCTGCTAACCATGTGACCAATAACATCTGCTAACCATGTGACCATTAACATCTGCTAACCGTAGCGACCAAATAACATCTGCTAACCATGTGACCATTAACATCTGCTAACCATGTGACCAATAACATCTGCTAACCATACTTGACCATAGCACATCTGCACTAACCATGTGACCATTAACATCTGCTAACCATGTGTATGTGACCATTAACATCTGCTAACCATGTGTATGACCAATACGGTGGAATTTGATTTGTCGCTTGGCGTGAGCTGCACAACAACTCATAAGGCTCCGATCTCTCGTTGTTGTGTGCTTGTAAACAAACACCTCGTGACTGGGTGCTACCAAACACTTCGTAATGAAAAAATGATATGACAAGTGAAATGAAGAACGCAATCTTTATCTCCTAACATACTGCACAAGGTGACTGCAGGTATTTACTTAAAAAGTAGCGACAAATATTCAAATATATTTAAAAAAACATTAAACGGAACGGAATAGACCTTATTTAAAAAAACATCATGTGGCTATTTTCCAAATACTCCGGTATACGGTATATTCAGTATACTGCTCAAGCCTACTATTAGAGTATAAAACGGTTGACTTTGATTTACTAAGTCTCTGCAGCTGTCTGAGGGTTGAAGGTCGGACTGGGACCATACCAGTATGACCAGACTGAAGGTAGAGCTGGGACCATACCAGTATGACCAGACTGAAGGTAGAGCTGGGACCAGTATACCCAGTATGACCAGACTGAAGGTAGAGACTGGGACCATACCAGTATGACCAGACTGAAGATAGGGACCAGACTGGGACCATACCAGTATGACCAGACTGAAGGTAGAGCTGGGACCATACCAGTATGACCCAGACTGAAGGTAGAGCTGGGACCATACCAGTATGACCAGACTGAAGGTAGAGCTGGGACCATACCAGTATGATGACCAGACTGAAGTAGAGCTGGGACCATACCAGTATGACCAGACTGAAGGTAGAGCTGGGACCAGTATCACCAGATTGAAGGTAGAGTATGACCAGACTGAAGGTAGAGCTGGGACCATACCAGTATGACCAGACTGAAGAGTAGAGCTGGGACCATACCAATATGACCAGACTGAAGGTAGAGCTGGGACCATACCAGTATGACCAGACTGAAGGTAGAGCTGGGACCATACCAGTATGACCAGACTGAAGGTAGAGCTGGGACCATACCAGTATGACCAGACTGAAGGTAGAGCTGGGACCATACCAGTATGACCAGACTGAAGGTAGAGCTGGGACCATACCAGTATCACCAGACTGAAGGTAGAGCTGGGACCATACCAGTATGACCAGACTGAAGGTAGAGCTGGGACCATACCAGTATGACCAGACTGAAGGTAGAGCTGGGACCATACCAGTATGACCAGACTGAAGGTAGAGCTGGGACCAGTATCACCAGATTGAAGGTAGAGGCTGGGACCATACCAGTATGACCAGACTGAAGGTAGAGCTGGGACCATACCAGTATGACCAGACTGAAGGTAGAGCTGGGACCATACCAGTATGACCAGACTGAAGGTAGAGCTGAAGATGACCAGACTGAAGAGCTGGGACCATACCAGTATGACCAGACTGAAGGTAGAGCTGGGACCATACCAGTATGACCAGACTGAAGGTAGAGCTGGGACCATACCAGTATGACCAGACTGAAGGTAGAGCTGGGACCATACCAGTATGACCAGACTGAAGGTAGAGCTGGGACCATACCAGTATGACCAGACTGAAGGTAGAGCTGGGACCATACCAGTATGACCAGACTGAAAGGTAGAGCTGAAGGTAGAGCTGGGACCATACCAGTATGACCAGACTGAAGGTAGAGCTGGGACCATACCAGTATGACCAGACTGAAGGTAGAGCTGGGACCATACCAGTATGACCAGACTGAAGGTAGAGCTGGGACCATACCAGTATGACCCAGACTGACCAGTATGACCAGACTAGTAGAGCTGGGACCATACCAGTATGACCAGACTGAAGGTAGAGCTGGGACCATACCAGTATGACCAGACTGAAGGTAGAGCTGGGACCATACCAGTATGACCAGACTGAAGGTAGAGCTGGGACCATACCAGTATGACCAGACTGAAGGTAGAGCTGGGACCATACCAGTATGACCAGACAGAAGGTAGAGCTGGGACCATACCAGTATGACCAGACTGAAGGTAGAGCTGGGACCATACCAGTATGACCAGACTGAAGGTAGAGCTGGGACCATACCAGTATGACCAGACTGAAGGTAGAGCTGGGACCAGACCAGTATGACCAGAGAAGGTAGAGCTGGGACCATATGACCAGACTGAAGGTAGATGGGACCATACCAGTATGACCAGACTGAAGGTAGAGCTGGACCATATCAGTATACCAGTATGACCAGACTGAAGGTAGAGCTGGGACCATACCAGTATGACCAGACTGAAGGTAGAGCTGGGACAGGACCATACCAGTATGACCAGACTGAAGGTAGAGCTGGGACCATACCAGTATGACCAGACTGAAGGTAGAGCTGGGACCATACCAGTATGACCAGACTGAAGGTAGAGCTGGGACCATACCAGTATGACCAGACTGAAGGTAGAGCTGGGACCATACCAGTATGACCAGACTGAAGGTAGAGCTGGGACCATACCAGTATGACCAGACCAGTCCAGGTAGAGCTTGGAAACTGGACCATCTCAATACGGGGTTTTATCGGACCATACCAGATGATTGAAGGTAGAGCTGGGACCATACCAGTATGATTTTCTGAAGGTAGAGCTGGGACCATACCAGTATGACCAGACTGAAGGTAGAGCTGGGACCATACCAGTATGACCAGACTGAAGGATAGAGCTGGGACCATACAGTATGACCAGACTGAAGATAGAGCTGGGACCATACCAGTATGACCAGACTGAAAGGTAGAGCTGGGACCATACCAGTATCACCTTCCAGGACCTGGTCAGGTTTGACCATACCATAGACTGGTATCTCTTTATTCAGGCTGGGACCATGAATTAAACCAACCAGTGACCAGACTGAAGGTAGAGGGACCATACCAGTATGACCAGTACTCTCAGGTCCAACCTGGGGGACCATACCAGTTTGGGGGAGTGAGAGGGGACCACCAGTATGGGGTGACTGAAGTATTTTGCTGGGACCCCCAGTATGACCAGGACTGTTATGGAGGCAGGGGTGATGAGGGGGAGATAGGCTGGGTACCAGTATGACCAGACTGAAGGTAGAGCTGGGACATACCAGTATGGACTGAAAGGTAGAGCTGGGACCATACCAGTATGGAGACTGAAAGGGGGACCATCTCAATGGATTCACAGGTAGGGGAGATAGGGGAGACCAGACTGAATTAAGCTGGGACCATACCATTAACCTGTAATAAAGGTAGGGGACCATGTGGGGATGTAGATGGATGGATTATTCGAGCTGGGACCATACCAGTATGACCAGGGAAGGTAGAGCTGGCTTCCATAGGGGATGAATGGAGGAGGCTGGAGTCTAGGGTTGATACAGTTTGGGGGAGTGAGGACACTAGGGGACCAGACTGAAGTATAGGGGACCTCTTTCCTGTATGAGGTTATGGAGGTAGGGGAGATAGGGGGAGATAGGGAGGATGAGGGGGTCTGATAGGGGAGGTAGGGGGATACCAGTATGAGGGAGTCTGATGGAGGTAGGGAGATAGGGGAGTATGACCAGACTGAGGGGAGAGTAGGGGATACCAGGGATGACTGAAGGTAGAGGGACCATACCAGTTATGAAGGTAGGGGAGGTAGGGGCAGATAGGGGAGGTAGGGATACCAGTATGGAGGTAGGGGATGGGATGGAGGGGGTAGGGAGGTAGGGGAGTATAGTCTGGAGGTAGGGGAGGTTATGACCAGGACTGAAAGGTAGAGGTACCAGGATGTTATGGAGGTAGAGGGGATGTTGACCGGGGAGGTAGGGGGATGTAGAGGATGTTATGGAGGTAGCTGGGATGTTATGGACTGTAGGGGATGTAATGGAGGTAGAGGGGATGTTATCTGGATGTTTTATGGAGGTAGGGGATGTTATTTTGGAACTAATAGGGATGTTATGGAGGTAGGGGATGTAGGGGATGTAATGGAGGTAAGGATGACATGGCCTTAGGATGGTAGGGGATGTTATGGATGTAGATGGATGTCTTCCAACCTGGATGCTTCCATGGACTGCCTTTCACCACCAGGATGAATGTGGAGCCTCTAGTAGGGTTGATACAGTTTGGGGGTGAGGGGGATGTAGGGGATGTTTTGGAGGTACCTCTTTCCTGGAGTTATGGATGTAGGGGATGTTATGGAGGGTAGGAGATGTTATGGAAGTAGGGATGTTATGGATGTAGGGGATGTTATGGAGGTAGGGAGAGCTATGATGTTATGAATGTAGGCGATGTTATGGATGTTATGAGATGTAGAGGTTATGGGGGTAGGGGAGGTAGGGCGATATGGAGGTAGAGGGGATGTTATGGATGTAGGAGGTAGGGGATATTAGGGAGGTAGGGGATGTAGGGGATGCAAGGGGATGTTATGGAGGTAGGGGATGGAGGGGGATGTGGAGGGGATGTTATGGAGGTAGGGGATGCAAGGGATGTTATGGATGTAAAGGATGTTATGGATGTAGGGGATGTAGGGGATGTTATGGAGGTAGGGGATGTTATGGAGGTAGGGATGTTATGGAGGTAGGGGATGTTATGGAGGTAGGGGATGTTATGGAGGTAGGGGATGTTATGGAGGTAGGGGATGTTATGGATGTAGAGGATGTTATGGATGTTATGGAGGTAGGGGATGTTATGGAGGTAGGGGATGTTATGGAGGTAGGGGATGTTATGGAGGTAGGGGATGTAGGGGATGTTATGGAGGTATAGGGGATGTAGGGGATGTTATGGAGGTAGGGGATGTAGGGGATGTTATGGATGTAGGGGATGTTATGGAGGTAGGGGATGTTATGGAGGTAGGGGATGTTATGGAGGTAGGGGATGTAATGGATGTACTGGATGTTATGGATGTTATGGAGGTAGGGGATGTTATGGAGGTAGGGGATGTTATGGAGGTAGGGGATGTTATGGAGGTAGGGGATGTTATGGAGGTAGGGGATGTAGGGGATGTTATGGAGGTAGGGATGTAGGGGATGTTTATGGAGGTAGGGGATGTTATGGATGTAGAGGATGTTATGGATGTTATGGATGTAGGGGATGTTTGGATATAGGGGATGTAGGGGATGTAGGGATGTTATGGATGTAGGGGATGTAGGGGATGTTATGGATGTAGAGGATGTTAGGGGATGTTATGGATGTAGAGGATGTTATGGATGTAGAGGATGTTATGGATGTTATGGATGTAGGGGATGTAGGGGATGTTATGGATGTAGAGGATGTTATGATGTAGGGGATGTAGGGGATGTTAGAGGATGTAGGGGATGTTATGGATGTAGAGGATGTTATGGATGTAGGGATGTAGGGGATGTTATGGATGTAGAGGATGTAGGGGATGTTATGGATGTAGAGGATGTTATGGAGGTAGGGGATGTAGGGGATGTTATGGATGTAGGGGATGTTGGATGTAGGGGATGTTAGGGGATGTTATGGAGGTAGGGGATGTTATGGATGTAGATGTTATGGAGTAAGGGAGGTAGGGGATGTTATGGAGGTAGGGGATGTAGGGGATGTTATGGAGGTAGGGGATGTTATGGATGTAGGGGATGTAGGGGATATTATGGAGGTAGGGGATGTTATGGATGTAGGGGATATTATGGAGGTAGGGGATGTTATGATGTAGGGGATATTATGGAGGTAGGGGATGTTATGGAGGTAGGGGATGTTATGGAGGTAGGGGATGTTATGGAGGTAGGGGGGATGTTATGGAGGTAGGGGATGTAGGGGATGTTATGGAGGTAGGGGATGTTATGGATGTAGGGGGATGTTATGGAGGTAGGGGATGTTATGGATGTAGGGATGTTATGGAGGTAGGGGATGTTATGGAGGTAGGGGATGTTATGGAAGTAGGGATGTTATGGATGTAGGGGATGTAGGGGATGTTATGGAGGTAGGGGATGT
The DNA here is from genome assembly GCF_021184085.1 of Oncorhynchus gorbuscha. NCBI lineage: Eukaryota > Metazoa > Chordata > Actinopteri > Salmoniformes > Salmonidae > Oncorhynchus > Oncorhynchus gorbuscha. The sequence continues at coordinate 18,994 of NW_025747883.1, read as the reverse complement.
TATGGATGTAGGGGATGTTATGGATGTAGGGGATGTAGGATGTTATGGATGTAGTAGGGATGTTATGGATGTAGAGGATGTTATGGATGTAGGGGATGTTATGGATGTAGAGGATGTTATGGAGGTAGGGGATGTTATGGATGTAGGGGATGTTATGGATAGATAGGGGATGTTATGGAGGTAGGGGGATGTTATGGAGGTAGGGGATGTTATGGAGGTACTGGATGTTATGGAGGTAGGGGATGTAGGGGATGTTATGGAGGTAGGGGATGTAGGGGATGTTATGGAGGTAAGGGGATGTTATGGATGTAGGGGATGTTATGGAGGTAGGGATGTTATGGATGTAGAGGATGTTATGGATGTAGGGGATGTTATGGAGGTAGGGATGTTATGGATAGGGGATGTTATGGATGTAGAGGATGTTATGGATGTATGGATGTAGAGGATGTTATGGATGTAGGGGATGTTATGGAGGTAGGGATGTTATGGATGTAGAGGATGTTATGGATGTAGGGGATGTAGGGGATGTTATGGATGTAGGGGATGTTATGGAGGTAGGGGATGTTATGGAGGAGGGGATGTTATGGAGGTAGGGATGTTATGGAGGTAGGGGATGTTATGGAGGTAGGGGATGTTATGATGTAGGGGATGTTATGGAGGTAGGAGAGGTAGGAGAGGTTATGGAGGTAGGGGATGTTATGGAGGTAGGGGATGTTATGGGGGTAGGGGATGTTATGGAGGTAGGGGATGTTATGGAGGTAGGGGATGTTATGGAGGTAGGGGATGTTATGAGAGAGGGGATGTTATGGAGGTAGGGGATGTTATGGAGGTAGGGGATGTTATGGAGGTAGGGATGTAGGGGATGTTATGGATGTAGGGGATGTTATGGAGGTAGGGGATGTAGGGGATGTTATGGAGGTAGGGGATGTTATGGAGGTAGGGGATGTTATGGAGGTAGGGGATGTTATGGATGTAAGGGGATGTAGGGGATGTTATGGATGTAGGGGATGTTATGGAGGTAGGGGATGTTATGGAGGTAGGGGGATGTTATGGAGGTAGGGATGTTATGGATGTTATGGAGGTAGGGGATGTTATGGATGTAGGGGATGTTATGGATGTAGGGGATGTAGGGGATGTTATGGATGTTATGGAGGTAGGGGATGTTATGGATGTAGGGGATGTTATGGATGTAGGGGATGTAGGGGATGTTATGGAGGTAGGGGATGTTATGGATGTAGGGGATGTAGGGGATGTTATGGAGGTAGGGGATGTTATGGAGGTAGGGGATGTTATGGAGGTAGGGGATGTTATGGAGGTAGGGGATGTTATGGAGGTAGGGGATGTTATGGAGGTAGGGGATGTTATGGAGGTAGGGGATGTTATGGAGGTATGGGATGTTATGGATGTAGGGATGTTATGGATGAGATGTTATGGAGGTAGGGGATGTTATGGAGGTAGGGATGTTATGGAGGTAGATGGAGGTAGGATGTTATG
>NW_025747883.1:0-12500 GCF_021184085.1 Oncorhynchus gorbuscha | reverse complement strand
ATATTAGTCCTGTATGGACCCTTTGCCTGTTTGATCGGAGGGCCGGAACTTATAGCTGGGTTAGAGTCCCGCTCCTTGAATGCGGCAGCTCTACCCTTTAGCTCAGTGCGGATGTTGCCTGTAATCCATGTCTTCCGGTTGGGGTACGTACGGTCAATATGGGGACGACGTCATCGATGCTCTTACTGATGAATCCAGTGGCTGATGTGGTGTATTCTACTACTCTACTCTACTCTACTCTACTCTGCTCTGCTCTACTCTACTCTACTCTACCCTACCCTACTCTACTCTGCTCTGCTCTACTCTGCTCTGCTCTGCTCTACTCTACTCTACTCTACTCTGCTCTGCTCTACTCTACTCTACTCTACTCTACTCTACTCTACTCTACTCTACCCTACCCTACTCTACTCTGCTCTACTCTACTCTACTCTGCTCTACTCTACTCTACCCTACCCTACTCTGCTCTACTCTACTCTACTCTGCTCTGCTCTACTCTACTCTACTCTACTCTGCTCTGCTCTACTCTACTCTACTCTACCCTACCCTACTCTAATCTACTCTATTCTACTCTACTCTACTCTACTCTACTCTACTCTACTCTACTCTACTCTACTCTACTCTGCTCTATTCCAGTCTCTGTAATCCATGGCTTCTGGTTGGGGTATGTACGTCCAGCCACTTTGGAGTCAACGTCATTGATGCACTTATTGATGACTGATGTGTTGTACTCCTCAATGCCATCGGAAGAATCCCAGAACATATTCCAGTCTTTGCAAAACAGTCCTGTAGCTTAGCATCTGCGTCATCTGGCGACTTCCGCATTTAGCATTTAGGTACTTCCTGCTTTAGTTTTTGCTTGTAAGCAGGAATCATGAGGATAGAGTTATGGTCAGATTTGCCAAATGGAGGGTGAGGGAAAGCTTTGTACGCATCTCTGTGTGTTGAGTAAAGGTGGTCCAGTTTCCCCCCCCTCTGGTTGCACATTTAACATGCTGGTAGAAATGAGGTAAAACAGATTTTAATTTGCCTGCATTAAAGTCCCCGGCCACTAGGAGCGCCACCTCTGGGTGAGCATTTTCTTGTTTGCGTATGGCCTTTATACAGCTCATTGAGTGCGGACTTAGTACCAGCATCGGTCTGTGGTGGTATATTGACAGCTAGGAATAATATAGATGAGAACTCACTTGTTAAATTGTGTGTTCTACAACTCATCATGAGGTACTCTGAGGTATACCTGCCGTTCGGTCCTGCCGATAAATAGAAAAACCAGATAAATGTTTTTTAAAAAACATTTCCTTGCTCAGCTACGACTCCAAGAAAACATAAGATATGACAGTTTTTCAGGTCCTGTTGATAGGATAGTCTCGAACGGAGCAGTTTGTTCTCCAGTGATTTGGTGCCTCGGCAATAGAACGAAGGGTAGATGCGGTTCACTTATTCGCCGACGTACTTTCGTCAGGGTGCCCGCACGTCTTACACCATCTCTTCCTTTTCCCGAGTCTTTGGGATTAGGGCCTGGTCCGGGATGTGCAGAATGTCCTGTGCCCCTTTCTGGTAGAAGTTGAAATCTTAATCAGAATGGAGGTTAGGGATTATTGCCGTTCTGATGTCCAGAAGCTTTTTTCGGTCATAGGAAATGGAGGAAACATTATATTTAAAAACAATGTGAGATCAGCGGGACACCCCCCCGCCACCACCTAAAGTAGAAGAATTTATCAGGAGCCCGTAAAGCGGCAGCTATCCACCCTAGTTCCTATAGTATACTTATTTTGACCAGGGCCCATAGGCCTTTAATAGGGTGCCATTTTGGAAGTAGGCAATGTAATGTAATTGGTGACAGAAAATGTCTGTGAAGTCTAGCCCCATGCAGTAACAATGATATACAGAGTGAAACATCAAGGTGATTTTCAGCACAACACAGAGATATAGTACGTTCACCTATCAGACCGATATCCTGAGGCGAAACCATCTTACTGTTTTAATGAAGGCAATCAGGTTCCTGTGGTTTCTAACTGTTATTGGTTGAGCTGAAACTATCTTGCTGTTTTAATGAAGACAATCAGGATCCTGTGGTTTCTAACTGTTATTGGTTGAGCTGTTCTATTGCCTTGATAAATAGTGCTAGCAAAGATCTTTTGTAACTAACCCAAAATAAACCACAGCCTGTCTTTTCCAACAGGAGCAAATGAATCAGAACAGAACAAGCAAGGAGGTGGGAAGAGCCAAGCCCTGAGCCATTTGCATATTTACATTAGGGAACGCCTACTCTGTGAAGTACGGGTGTGCAATAATTCAATTTTGCCCTTGCACTCCTTCAAAAACAACGCATTTTTTAAAACATAACCAAAGGCCAAAGTCTACAGAACGTTGTCCACTCTGTTTGTAACAGATTCTAGTTTTGAGAACAGAAAACAGTATGGAGATCAAATGTTTCATGAGAAAATGAACAGAATATCGGCAGAAATCCATCTCGCTCCATCTTCTCCCACTGCCAGTCAATAGGCTTCCTCTCATCACCATATTTGGTAGTGAGAGGAAACGCCAACCGGATGCTTCACATTTTTACATCCGGGTGAAATATCTGGCTCGTTGTTCTATCTGTGGCGCTAGGAGCAAATTACTAGATTGCAATATTAGATACTTTAGAATGACACTCTGCAGGGGCCCTAGAGGCTGGTATATGGGTGATTTAGACACAGGGAGTTGGTGAGATGAGATTAGATTGTACTTTATTCATCCTTAAGGGTTGTGTGAAAATACTCGTAACACAAACGATCACGATCGACTGATTGTCTTCATTCTAAACGTGAACATTATATTGAACATTATATTGTATATTATCTTTGTCGTTGTCCTCTGGCTGCCTTGACTGTCCTGTCTCCATTCTAAACGTGTATATATTATCTTTGTCGTTGTCCTCTGGCTGCCTTGACTGTCCTGTCTCCATTCTAAACGTGTATATATTATCTTTGTCGTTGTCCTCTGACTGTCCTGTCTCCATTCTAAACGTGTATATATTATCTTTGTCGTTGTCCTCTGACTGTCCTGTCTCCATTCTAAACGTGTATATATTATCTTTGTCGTTGTCCTCTGACTGTCCTGTCTCCATTCTAAACGTGTATATATTATCTTTGTCGTTGTCCTCTGACTGTCCTGTCTCCATTCTAAACGTGTATATATTATCTTTGTCGTTGTCCCTGGCTGACTTGACGTCCTGTCTCCATTCTAAACGTTGTCCTCTGACTGTCCTGTCTCCATTCTAAACGTGTATATATTATCATTTTGTCGTTGTCCTCTGACTGTCCTGTCTCCATTCTAAACGTGTATATATTATCTTTGTCGTTGTCCTCTGACTGTCCTGTCTCCATTCTTCCAGATTTGGAGCAGCCTTTCCTCAGGAGAAACGGAGGAAGCAACGGGGACCTGGAGACCATCTTCATATCAAGATCCTCCACTCACGTCACAGTACCTTGTCTAGTCACTGTGCCCGACCTCAACGTCACACTTTATCTGGTTGGTACCTTCACTACTCTGTTGTACTCTGCTATGTCCTACAATACTATGCTCTACTCTACTCTACTCTACTATACTCTACTCTACTCTACTGTTCTATTCTATTCTACACTACTCTACTCTACTCTACTCTACTCTACTCTACTCTACTGTTCTATTCTACTCTACTCTACTCTACACTACTCTACTCTATTATATTCTACTCTACTCTACTGTTCTATTCTATTCTATTATACACTACTCTACTGCTCTATTCTATTCTACTCTACTCTACTCTCCCTACTGTAGTCTACTCTACTCTATTCTATTCTACTCTACTCTACTCTATTCTATTCTACTCTACTCGACTCTACTATGCTCTGCTCTCAATTCTATTATATTCTACTCTATTCTACTCTACTCTATTCTACTCTACCCCACCTTACTCTACCCTACTCTATTCTACCCTACTCTGCTCTACCTGCTCTAGTATATTCTACTCTACTCTGCTCTATTCTATTCCATTATACTCTACTCTATTCTATTCTACTCTACTCTGTTCTACTCTGTTCTACCTCTACCCTACTCTACCCTACTCTACTCTGTTCTACACCACTCTACTCTGTTCTACTCTACTCTACTCTACTCTGCTCTACTCTACTCAACTCTGCTCTACTCAACTCTACTCTACTCTGCTCTACTCTACTCTGCTCTACTCTACTCTACTCTGCTCTATTCTATTCTACTCTACCCTACTCTGTTCTACTCTACTCTACCCTACTCTGTTCTACTCTACTCTACTCTACTCTGCTCTATTCTACTCTATTCTACTCTGCTCTTCTCTACTCTATTCTACTCTGCTCTGTTCTATTCTATTCTATTCTACTCTTCTCTATTCTACTCTATTCTGCTCTCCTTCTCTACTCTCACTTTTCACCAATCTCCATCTATTCTCTTTATTTTCACAATAATCATCCTCTCTTTATCCATTAACCCACACATTCCTCTCTCTCCCCTCATTCCCCTCTCTTCTCATTCCTCTCTCCTCGTCCCCTCTCCTCTCATCCCTCTCTCCTCCCCTCATTCCCCTTTCTTCTCATTCCTCTCTCCTCCCCTCATTCCCCCTCTCTTCTCATTCTCTCTCCTCGTCCCCCTCTCCTCTCATCCCTCTCCTCCCTCATTCCCCTTTCTTCTCATTCCTCTCTCCTCCCTCATTCCCTCTCTTCTCATTCCTCTCTCCTCGTCCCCTCTCCTCTCATTCCTCTCTCCTCCCCTCATTCCCCTCTCTTCTCATTCCTCTCTCCTCGTCCCCCTCTCCTCTCATTCCTCTCTCCTCCCCTCATTCCCTCTCCTCTCATTCCTCTCTCCTCATTCCCCTCTCTTCTCATTCCTCTCTCCTCATCCCCTCTCCTCTCATTCCTCTCTCCTCCCCTCATTCCCCTCTCCTCTCATCCCTCTCTCCTCCCTCATTCCCTCTCCTCTCATCCCTCTCTCCCAGTGGGAGACGATACCTATGCTCCTGGAGGATGAGGGGATGGGTGGGACAGTAAAAGAGGCTGGTCCATCCCTAGACAAACCTTAGACTCCAGACCTTTCCTCATTGGGATTTACTGCGAAGCTACACGACAAGGGAGACACTACCGCTCTACTCTCTACCTGGTGCAGTCCACAGGTAACTACATAGTATACACTACCTAGTACACAGCCAGCCTGCATGAAAAATATAACCTCTCCACCCTCAGGTTACCAGAATTCACACTACTGACAACACTCTACCTAGTATACACTACCTAATACACAGCCAGCCTGCATGAAAAATATAACCTCTCCACCCTCAGGTTACCAGAATTCACACTACTGACTACACTCTACCTAGTATACACTACTAGCACAACTAGAGCCCTGAGTAATCATGAAAGATGACCATACTGCATGTCTCATACTGCATGTCTCTATATCATTAGAGGTGGCCATACTACATGTCTCTATATCATTAGAGGTGGCCATATTACATGTCTCTATATCATTAGAGATGGCCATACTGCATGTCTCTATATATCATTAGAGATGGCCATACTACATGTCTCTATATCATTAGAGGTGGCCATACTGCATGTCTCTATATATCATTAGAGATGGCCATACTACATGTCTCTATATCATTAGAGATGGCCATACTGCATGTCTCTATATCATTAGAGGTGGCCATACTACATGTCTCTATATCACTAGCTAGCTCCCACCCAGTACAGATACAGTATCATCCTCATACTGACGCTAGCTGGCTCCCACCCAGTACAGATACACTATCATCTTCATACAGACTAGCTAGCTCCCACCCAGTACAGATACACTATCATCTTCATACAGACGCTAGCTAGCTGGCTCCCACCCAGTACAGATACAGACTATAGCTCCCACCCAGTACAGATACACTATCATCTTCATACAGACGCTAGCTAGCTAGCTCCCACCAGTACAGCTGACGCTAGCTGGCTCCCACCCAGTACAGATACACTATCATCTTCATACAGACGCTAGCTAGCTAGCTCCCACCCAGTACAGATACACTATCATCTTCATACAGACGCTAGCTAGCTAGCTCCCACCCAGTACAGATACACTATCATTTTCATACAGACGCTAGCTAGCCACCCAGTACAGATACACTATCATCTTCATACAGACGCTAGCTAGCTAGCTCCCACCCAGTACAGATACACTATCATCTTCATACAGACGCGCTAGCTGGCTCCCACCCAGTACAGATACACTATCATCTTCATACAGACGCTAGCTAGCTAGCTCCCACCCAGTACAGATACACTATCATCTTCATACAGACGCTAGCTAGCTGGCTCCCACCCAGTACAGATACACTATCATCTTCATACAGACGCTAGCTAGCTAGCTCCCACCCAGTACAGATACACTATCATCTTCATACAGACGCTAGCTAGCTGGCTCCCACCCAGTACAGATACACTATCATCCTCATACAGACGCTAGCTGGCTCCCACCCAGTACAGATACACTATCATCTTTATACAGACGCTAGCTAGCTAGCTCCCACCCAGTACAGATACACTATCATCTTTATACAGACGCTAGCTAGCTAGCTCCCACCCAGTACAGATACACTATCATCTTCATACAGACGCTAGCTAGCTGGCTCCCACCCAGTACAGATACACTATCATCTTCATACAGACGTTAGCTAGCTAGCTCCCACCCAGTACAGATACACTATCATCTTTATACAGACGCTAGCTAGCTAGCTCCCACCCAGTACAGATACACTATCATCTTTATACAGACGCTAGCTAGCTAGCTCCCACCAGTACAGATACACTATCATCTTTATACAGACGCTAGCTAGCTAGCTCCCACCCAGTACAGATACACTATCATCTTCATACAGACGCTAGCTAGCTGGCTCCCACCCAGTACAGATACACTATCATCCTCATACAGACGCTAGCTGGCTCCCACCCAGTACAGATACACTATCATCTTTATACAGACGCTAGCTAGCTAGCTCCCACCCAGTACAGATACACTATCATCTTTATACAGACGCTAGCTAGCTAGCTCCCACCCAGTACAGATACACTATCATCTTCATACAGACGCTAGCTAGCTGGCTCCCACCCAGTACAGATACACTATCATCTTCATACAGACGTTAGCTAGCTAGCTCCCACCCAGTACAGATACACTATCATCTTTATACAGACGCTAGCTAGCTAGCTCCCACCCAGTACAGATACACTATCATCTTTATACAGACGCTAGCTAGCTAGCTCCCACCCAGTACAGATACACTATCATCTTCATACAGACGCTAGCTAGCTGGCTCCCACCCAGTACAGATACACTATCATCCTCATACAGACGCTAGCTGGCTCCCACCCAGTACAGATACACTATCATCTTTATACAGACGCTAGCTAGCTAGCTCCCACCCAGTACAGATACACTATCATCTTTATACAGACGCTAGCTGGCTCCCACCCAGTACAGATACACTATCATCTTTATACAGACGCTAGCTAGCTCCCACCCAGTACAGATACAGTATCATCTTTATACATCTTCCCACATAGTTTTTAAGATTCCACATGTTTTCCCAATAAGAGCAGAGAGCCACAAATTGAGTTTCACAATTAGAGAGATGTTGGTCGAGCACTGATACTCTTAACGTTTTCCTAAAGACAGGGGAAAGGACTGGATTAATTCAGTTTGGTTTCCCCTATCAAGTCCTCACAGATTAGGTGATGACAGTTTGGTTTCCCCTATCAAGTCCTCACAGATTAGGTGATGACAGTTTGGTTTCCCCTATCAAGTCCTCACAGATTAGGTGATGACAGTTTGGTTTCCCCTATCAAGTCCTCACAGATTAGGTGATGACAGTTTGGTTTCCCCTATCAAGTCCTCACAGATTAGGTGATGACAGTTTGGTTTCCCCTATCAAGTCCTCACAGATTAGGTGATGACAGTTTGGTTTCCCCTATCAAGTCCTCACAGATTAGGTGATGACAGTTTGGTTTCCCCTATCAAGTCCTCACAGATTAGGTGATGACAGTTTGGTTTCCCCTATCAAGTCCTCACAGATTAGGTGATGACAGTCTGGTTTCCCCTATCAAGTCCTCACAGATTAGGTGACGACAGTTTGAAAGGTGGGCATTTAAACAGATTAGATCAGCCTCGAGTCGACAGAGCTAGCCCACTCCAGCCAAATACAATGGCTGTGCCTTTAGATTTGTTCAAATGCTTAGTTCAACCACTGTTCCTTACTTAGTTGAATTAATCACTGGTCTCTAATATCTGGATAGGTGTAAAACTATGCAACTTTCACTGACCCAATGTTGGTAGATAGGTCAATTTCTTCAAGTGACTACTTCAAGGAGGAGAGAGAAATGAAGGATGTGAGTTAAAAGTAATGGAACGGTGCCAGAGGCCCAGGGACATGGTGTGGTCCAAAGAGACTCAACTGCTCTGGTCCAGCCAAAGAGACTCAACTGCTCTGGTCCAGCCAAAGAGACTCAACTGCTCTGGTCCAGCCAAAGAGACTCAACTGCTCTGGTCCAGCCAAAGAGACTCAACTTCTCTGGTCCAGCCAAAGAGACTCAACTTCTCTGGTCCAGCCAAAGAGACTCAACTTCTCTGGTCCAGCCAAAGAGACTCAACTGCTCTGGTCCAGCCAAAGAGACTCAACTTCTCTGGTCCAGCCAAAGAGACTCAACTTCTCTGGTCCAGCCAAAGAGACTCAACTTCTCTGGTCCAGCCAAAGAGACTCAACTTCTCTGGTCCAGCCAAAGAGACTCAACTGCTCTGGTCCAGCCAAAGAGACTCAACTGCTCTGGTCCAGCCAAAGAGACTCAACTGCTCTGGTCCAGCCAAAGAGACTCAACTTCTCTGGTCCAGCCAAAGAGACTCAACTGCTCTGGTCCAGCCAAAGAGACTCAACTGCTCTGGTCCAGCCAAAGAGACTCAACTGCTCTGGTCCAGCCAAAGAGACTCAACTTCTCTGGTCCAGCCAAAGAGACTCAACTTCTCTGGTCCAGCCAAAGAGACTCAACTTCTCTGGTCCACCCAAAGAGACTCAACTGCTCTGGTCCAGCCAAGAGACTCAACTTCTCTGGTCCAGCCAAAGAGACTCAACTGCTCTGGTCCAGCCAAAGAGACTCAACTTCTCTGGTCCAGCCAAAGAGACTCAACTTCTCTGGGCCAGCTCTGTTTGTCATACACCGCAATGACAATGTCGCATTAACCTCTCACCACCCCCCCCCTCCCGACAGGAAGTCAGGTTTACGACTTCAAGCTCTATCCAGAGGACTCAGTGGAGCTGTTCGTGGAGGAAGCACTGACGCTCAACTGTACCGCCACAGTGGAGTTTAACACCCTGGTCGAGTTCCAGTGGTCCTATCCTGGAAAACAGGTACGGTAGTAAAAATGTAAAAAGAGAAAGTAGTTTGCACACTTTACGTAGATCCAGGTAAATGATGAGGGGAAAACGCACCTAGAGATCGGTATCGCTGCAGCTCGGATTAAGCTCACTGAATTATGTTCTATGTTATATGGTCCTATTTCATGTAGCTAAGAGTAACCTGGGTTAATAGATGGAGATCGGTATCACTGCAGCTCGGATTAAGCTCACTGAATTATGTTCTATGTTATATGGTCCTATTTCATGTAGCTAAGAGTAACCTGGGTTAATAGATGGAAATAGAAGGTCTTGTTTTACAGTTCTGTCCCTCTTATTTCTCTTTCTCCCTCTCTCTCTCTCCCACCTCTAGATGAACAGTACAGTGGGCATAGTGCACAAGCGTAATTCTCTCTCTCGGTTCACGGAGGCCGTCAGCATCCTGACCATCCAAAGCGTCAACGTCACCGACACCGGCACTTACACCTGCTCTGCCATCAGCGTGGACAAAAAAATGGATCTGGAAACACAAGTCATCGTGTATGGTAAGAACTATGTTTGAAACCCGGGCCATTTGTGCGCCACAAGACTGCGATAGCCTGCTGAGCTAAAGCCTAGGTAATAAAATACCTTTCCTAAGTCGTCCTGTCTCTGGCAAGGTTTCTTATTATGCAAGTATGCTTCAACAAACCTCCTCTTTAACCTCCTATGTTTATGTGTGTGTGTGTGTGTGTGTGTGTGTGTGTGTGTGTGTGTGTGTGTGTGTGTGTGTGTGTGTGTGTGTGTGTGTGTGTGTGTGTGTGTGTGTGTGTGTGTGTGTGTGTGTGTGTGTGTGTGTGTGTGTGTGTGTGTGTGTGTGTGTGTGTGTGTCCTGTTGCAGAGAAACCATTCATCAGCCTAGACTACATGAGCGGCCCGGTCGTCGAGGCAACATCAGGACAGAAGTCTTTTAAACTGTTAGTCAAGGTGTCGGCATACCCCAGACCTGACATACAGTGGTAAGACCATCTGGCATCAAATCAAATCAAATTTATTTATATAGCCCTTCGTACATCAGCTGATATCTCAAAGTGCTGTACAGAAACCCAGACTAAAACCCCAAACAGCAAGCAATGCAGGTGTAGAAGCACGGTGGCTAGGAAAAACTCCTAGAAAGGCATGGTTAACTATCTGCCATGGAACATTAACTATCTGCCATGGAACATTAACTATCTGATATGGAACATTAACTATCTAGAACATTAACTATCTGATATGGAACATTAACTATCTAGAACATTAACTATCTGATATGGAACATTAACTATCTAGAACATTAACTATCTGATATGGAACATTAACTATCTAGAACATTAACTATCTGATATGGAACATTAACTATCTGGAACATTAACTATCTGATATGGAACATTAACTATCTGGAACATTAACTATCTGGAACATTAACTATCTGATATGGAACATTAACTATCTGGAACATTAACTATCTGATATGGAACATTAACTATCTGGAACATTAACTATCTGATATGGAACATTAACTATCTGATATGGAACATTAACTATCTGGAACATTAACTATCTGGAACATTAACTATCTGATATGGAACATTAACTATCTGATATGGAACATTAACTATCTGGAACATTAACTATCTGATATGGAACATTAACTATCTGATATGGAACATTAACTATCTGCCATGGAACATTAACTATCTGGAACATTAACTATCTGATATGGAACATTACCTATCTGATATGGAACATTAACTATCTGACATGGAACATTAACTATCTGGAACATTAACTATCTGATATGGAACATTAACTATCTGGAACATTAACTATCTGATATGGAACATTAACTATCTGGAACATTAACTATCTGCCATGGAACATTAACTATCTGGAACATTAACTATCTGATATGGAACATTACCTATCTGATATGGAACATTAACTATCTGACATGGAACATTAACTATCTGGAACATTAACTATCTGATATGGAACATTAACTATCTGGAACATTAACTATCTGGAACATTAACTATCTGATATGGAACATTAACTATCTGATATGGAACATTAACTATCTGGAACATTAACTATCTGGAACATTAACTATCTGATATGGAACATTAACTATCTGATATGGAACATCAACTATCTGCCATGGAACATTAACTATCTGATATGGAACATGAACTATCTGGAACATTAAATGTCTGATATGGAACATTAACTATCTGGAACATTAACTATCTGATATGGAACATTAACTATCTGATATGGAACATTAACTATCTGATATGGAACATTAACTATCTGGAACATTAAATGTCTGATATGGAACATTAACTATCTGACATGGAACATTAACTATCTGATATGGAACATTAACTATCTGGAACATTAACTATCTGATATGGAACATTAACTATCTGATATGGAACATTAACTATCTGATATGGAACATTAACTATCTGATATGGAACATTAACTATCTGGAACATTAACTATCTGATATGGAACATTAACTATCTGGAACATTAACTATCTGGAACATTAACTATCTGATATGGAACATTAACTATCTGGAACATTAACTATCTGATATGGAACATTAACTATCTGATATGGAACATTAACTATCTGATATGGAACATTAACTATCTGATATGGAACATTTAACTATCTGGAACATTAACTATCTGGAACATTAACTATCTGATATGGAACATTAACTATCTGATATGGAACATTAACTATCTGATATGGAACATTAACTATCTGGAACATTAACTATCTGATATGGAACATTAACTATCTGGAACATTAACTATCTGATATGGAACATTAACTATCTGATATGGAACATTAACTATCTGGAACATTAACTATCTGGAACATTAACTATCTGATATGGAACATTAACTATCTGATATGGAACATTAACTATCTGATATGGAACATTAACTATCTGGAACATTAAATGTCTGATATGGAACATTAACTATCTGACATGGAACATTAACTATCTGGAACATTAACTATCTGATATGGAACATTAACTATC
>NW_025747882.1:0-44311 GCF_021184085.1 Oncorhynchus gorbuscha | reverse complement strand
TAACGTGACTGCGTTTCCAGAGAGTGACACATATGGTCAGCAACAGTTCCCCGGTCTGTAACTGAGCCTTGGTTAAAGTTCAACGTGGCAACACTGCGTCGAATTGTACCGAAGGTCACTTTCCTTCAATGCCAAACTCTGCAAAGATTTTCCCCACATACTCACACAGATTAGTGTAGGGTTGACCACAGGATGTGAAAAAGAACAGTTCTGTGTCTGAGGTCATTCCACTCAGATGAGGCCTGATTTGATGGAATCGTTGAAGCCAAGTGTATTCCTCCTGACATAGAACAATTCGGCACTCCCGAAGCTATAGTTAGTTTTGTGGGAAGCTACACACATCTGATAACCCCCACCTTCCGGGGTTACTTCACTGAAATCACTCACACTAAATAGTGTGACTGGGGATCGTCGAGTGCCATTAAATATTGCCAACCGGCTGGCCATGAGAGCTGCAAACCTACGCCTGTCAGAGCATGTGGCACGTTCCTCCAGCCTACTTAGAACTGAAGGAATGGCTTGATTGCTTAGCTCAACAAAGCGTTTTAACTCCGCAGCGCTGAGCACCTCGTCCCTGCAGCGTTGGCGGAATTTTGACCTATACGTTGCCTGGCTCTGCCGTGAGTCCCTGTCCATCTTCGCCAAGCAGAGTAACATCTTTCGAATTGCAGCGACCTTAGCTTGCATACCATCTGGCCGGAACTGAATAAGATAATTGAGGAAACTTCTAACATCGGTTCGGTACATTTTTAACGTGGATGGTGCCAAACCACGGCTGTCACATTGAGCATACCAATCAGACACACGTCTGTAGTTATCCAGAAAACACAGTCCTTCATCGGACTTGCCCTCCGACATAATGTGGAGGAATTGCCGTACTCGGGACATACTGGTGCGACTATTGTCAATTCGTTTAACTGAAGGTTGTACACCCACAATATAGTTTTCATACTCGTTCAAAATGGCATTACTCCAAACCTGAATTCGGGACGGCACACCGCCGTCTTCATCACTCTCGCTATCAGTGAAAGTCGCCACGACGCAGCCTTGCTCCCTCGGTTCCGAGCACAGTTCAATATCCACTTGACTGGTTGGCTGCACCGCCGTCGAAGAACATGCCGTCTGATCACACTCGTCCACCAGCTGCTGCTCCACGGACAAACACTGCAAAATCACTGGGTCCTCCGGCCGCGGTTGAAGCACTGATTCGGCCTGCTGTCTCTCAGTAGAAATCCGGCTAAATTGCATAGCATTCGTCCAATCCATAGTACCAAACTTAAGTGCATGTACAGACTTCAAATGTCGATCTAGCCGCACTATATTCTGTTTACAACAAAGTCCACAGTCGCGTCTTGGTCTGGTACTCATAGCTTCTCTCTCCTGCCTTCGTCCGTGTCTCTTTGTTTGCTGCACCTAACCCTAACCCTAACCTGAGAAAAAATAATAAATGATACTAAACTGTTAATGTTGGAAATTGTTACTAGGTTTGTTTTGTTAGTGAATTGACACCTCCTGTCCTATTTTATTAAATGAAAGATGTTATGGGTGTAAGATGGCACAGTGATGCCATCTGTTGGTAAATGTTCATTACTGCAACTCTTGTGTTTTACTGGGGTGCTTGAGATACCCGGATGTGTTGTGATGTACTGAACAAGACTGGTCACTCGCACCAATGCCTATATCTCGTCATTTAACGTTCAAACAGTTGCTCAATGTGAAAATACAATATAGACCAACGAAGCAACTCTGTTTCCTCTGTCTGATTTCTCTTTACAATGAAAGGGGGTGCACCGTTCCTGGAGGTACTGCAATACCAGGTCGATGCGTGGAGTGGACGGAGCAAGCCCCTATTCCATCTCCCTATTCCAAAAATCAATTTAATATATGGTCCCCAGATAGGGGACGTATCAGATATTAAACTGATAAGAACAGATTTTTTTTTTTTTTTTTTTTGGAAAAATAATTTTTATTTTCGTTTCATATTCAAATACAATTACAAATTTAGTGCATAACGTTGTACATAACATGGATACTTACAAACAGTATCAAAAAGTACCATAACAATATCAGAATACCAAAACTCCTTAAAAAAAAAAGTGCTGTTCAGCAGAACCTGACCAGTATTATTGGCCTATATTCGAGATTAACATACCTCTAACAATCTCACAAAAACAATACAAACAATTCTATAAATACAAATATATACATATGCCAAAATGCACTCTGGATAAACCTCAGTGTATATAAAATATCTACAAAGGCTTAGTTTACATTCCAAATGTACCTATGTGATACACTTATATTGGTTATACACACATTTACAATGACGGGTAAATCCCTTTCCATCTCTGTTTTACTGATGCAATGCCCCCCCTTATCTATTTCGAATTGTATTCTTTTCCAAACTTCCTGTTTTATAAATTGAACCAATCCCGTCGGTGACCACTTGAGGGTGTCATTAACTGCACCACATCTGGCCTCCCAAAGTTTGGTCTTGATAAGGGACACCAGAGTCACTAATGCTAATAATTGCACCCTTTCCACGTTTTTTATTTCAAGTTTGGCAACACCTTCATAATCAATGTTTAAAATCTCAAAAAATTGTTGACTTTTTCCCCAAACTGATTGGGCAAAAGAACATTCCCATAAAACATGTGGAATTGTTTCGATTGCGAAACAATTGTGCCTGGGACAAAATTTATTTAGGGTCAAATTGTGATCGTATAAAGTTGAACGGACCGGAAGACGTCTGTGTAAAACAAGCCAATTAAAATCTTTCAGTCTGTTATCTAACCCTTTTAATTGTGTCCGTATCCAGGTGGAAGGCGATATTGGTAACCTGTCTCTTGGACGACAATTTTCTATTAATTTTGCGTATAGCAATCTGTGGTTGATTACATTTTCTTTTACTTTGCAGACAGGGGTTTTCCTTGCCCATTCCACTATTTTCTTAAAATGTAACGGGATAATTTCAGCTTTTGGCTTACTATTATCCCACTTCACCATGAATCTTAACGGTACAGACAGCCAGAATTTGATTAAAATGTGACATTTGTGTACAGCAGACGACAAAAGACAACAAATGTTTGAGTAGAACAACGCATCTAGCTTGAGAGGAATATGAGGGAAATCCCTTCCACCAGCCTCTATAGGCTGGTACATCCGATCTCTACGGATGTACTCATATCCCCCCCAAAAGAAATTAAACAGAACCCTTATGAAAGTTTTTCTTAGGGACACCGGCATGGGAAACACATAGGCAAGGTGAAGTAATGAAGGCAGAATGTCCGCCTTCAGCACTAACACCTTCCCACTAAACGATAGTCTCCTTACTTTCCACAGTCCCAATCTTTTATTAATTGTTAATAGTTTTTCTTTCCAATTAAACATGTCATCTTTAATTTCATTTCCAAAAGATATACCGAGCACTACCATTGGTCCTGTGCACACAGTCAAACCACATAACTGATCCGTTCTCCATTTCCACTGTCCCAAATATTTTATTTCTGTTTTATTCTTGTTTATCTTCGACCCTGACGCAACAGAGAATTCATCAATGATTTTGATAGACTCTTTCAAGCTCAGGTCGTCTTGTAAATATAAAACTGTGTCGTCGGCATATTGCGATATTTTTAGCATATCCCCTCCAGGTAAAATGATGCCTTTGATGTTATAATTGGTCCTAATTGCGCATGCGAAAGGTTCAATATATAACACATACAATAGAGCAGATAGAGGGTCACCCTGTCTGACACCTCGTAATTGCTTGATAACATTTCCAATATTCCCATTAATATTTACCCTGCTACCCACATTACTATACAGAATTTTTACCCATTTCATAAAATTATTTCCGAACCCAAATTTTTCCATAATTCTAAACAAAAACTCATGGTTTACCATGTCAAAGGCTTTTTCCTGGTCCAAATTCACAGTAATAGCCGGCAGGTGCCTTTCCTCTAAATAGGCTTGAACGTCTCTGTGCAATTGCAAGTTCCAGGTTAATCTTCTCCCCACCACACCACATGTTTGGTCTAAACCAACAACATATGCCATGGCAGAAGATAGGCGATTAGTTACAGCTTTGCTTAATAATTTATAGTCAACACACAACATTGTTAAAGGTCTCCAATTTGCTAATGTCTTGGGGTCTCCCTTTTTATACAGTAGAGAGATTACCCCCTCACACATCGAAACTCCCATATGCTCTAAACCAAATATACCTCTAAACACTTCCAAAAGATGACATCCAATTATATCCCAAAAACGATGTAAAACTCTTTAGAGAGCCCATCCACTCCTGGTACTTTGTTATCTTTCATGCTCTTCAGCGCCCTATGAATTTCATCTAATTTCAATTCCCCTTCTAATTGGTCTCTAATATCTAAAGGTATCTGCACATCCACGCATTTTAAAAATGTGGTCCCTTTCTCATAATCAATTGTTTGTTTTTGAAATAGTTGAGAAAAGTGGTGTGTAGCGACACCAAGCATGCCATCTCCATCCTCAACCATCTCCCCATCTTGGTCCAATAAAGCCGAAATAGTCCTCCTCTTTCCCCGTGATTTAATTTGCTTGAAAAAATATGCAGAGCACTTCTCATCATTTTCCCATTTATCTTGCTGACTTTTAAAAATGAAGTCTCGAGCTTTCTTTTCAAATAATGTGTGTTGCTTTTTCAGCAGGATGCCCAATTTGTCTTTATCTAATCCGCCACCATTTAAATTTCCTTGGATGTGTAGATCTTTTAGTTCATTCTGCAATTTATAAAATTCTGTGTGGTTATTACGTACTTTGTCTTTGCAAAAATTCTGAATAAAAATCTTGATTCTTAATTTTGTGCTCTCCCACCACTCTATGACTGTGGAATAAAAAGGTTTCATAGCTACACAGCCCTGGAAAAAATACCTGAATCTTGTCCCAAAAGTTTTGTCATGTAAAATGCCGTTATTAATTTTCCAATAGCCTTTTCCAAATTCAGTCGTTTTTAAATCTACTGTCACAGACAGGCAACTGTGGTCCGAATAAAAAACCGGTGTAACGCACGCGGAGGACACACGGAGTTCACGCGGAACAAACAGATAATCTATTCGGCTCCTCGAGCCCCTGCTGTTTCCCCAAGTGAAACCGGGATCATCCGCATGCGCTATTCTATAAGTATCAACCAAATTATATTTACCTATAAGACTTTTTACAAGATGCCCGCCGAGATTACCTCGGTCATATGACACATTAAAATCTCCCCCCCATAAACACCTGTCTGTTTGTCATGAAAATAGCGTCTAGGTCGTTAAGCATTTCCCTCCTTTCCTTGGGTGCCGATGGTGCATATACATTAATAAATCTAAAACATTTACCCTTCCAATCGATATCTACTATTAAAACCCTCCCGTGTACTGCCGAAAAACTTCCTACTATTTTTAAATCCCTATTCCCACATATAACACCAACCCCTGTAGAATGCACCCCCTCCGACACTCCACCTCGACTCTCCCTGCACCCATTCCCGCGTAAACCTCTCCACGTCATTTTGATCTTTTAAATGTACTTCTTGTAAAAAACACACAGAGAAGCGAATGGAGGACAAATGGGAAAAAACAGTCGCCCTTTTAACTGGGTTCCTAAGCCCTCTAACATTGATGCTAGCTAGGTTAATAGACGACATGAGGTAAAGAGGGAAAAAGACAACTATCTAAAAATGACATTATTTTCCAAACTCACTTTAAGTACATTAACTCATTTGGCGGCCTGTCTGGGAAACGATGGTCACCAGTCGGAGGACTGTCCACCAAGACAGGGGTCGGGAAAACACTGTCCTCCTCCCCATGCTCCCCCTCCATCTGCGTGGGTGCAGGAACCCCACTGGGTGCCAGACCGCTGCTCTCGATGGAGGCCGCGCCTGACGGGGATGGCAGAGTCTCCTCCGCGCTGCCCAGGTTTCCCTCGCTTTTCTCCTCAGACTTCCCGCTTTCAAAACAGCTGAAGCGATTCCCCCCCAAAGCGGACTTCTCCGTCGCATCCATGCTGATGAGTGGGGAAACAGGGCTCATCTGCTTCCTTTTCACCGAGCACTTTCTCCTCTCTCTCACCGTTGTCCAGCTCTCGGTTGCCGCGGGCGCGGTGGGCTCCCCCTTCTCCTCCTCCACTTGCTTATTCCAACTGCTGCCCGCTTCTCCTCTCTCCTCGTGAGATGATGATGGCGTCTCACTCCCGCTCTCCTCGGACTCTCGCAGTTCTCTCTCCATCACTAGCTCATCCACAACCTCATCAATAGCGCGTAGTTCCATGCCTTCTCCCTCATCTGGTCTTTTCCCGCTCTGCGCTCTTTTCCCGCTCACCGCTCTGGCGTAAGAGGGGACTGCCTTCGGGCAGTGACGGAACAGGTGGTCCTCCGAGTTGCACAAACTGCAGCGCTTGGGCACGGTGCAATCCCTCATTGTATGACCAATAATCCCACAGTTTCTGCACCTTGTCTGCGAGCAGGCATCCGCGAGGTGCCCGTACGTGCTACACTTCCTGCAGAAACGAGGCTGTCCAGCATACATGAGGTAGCCCCTGTCCGCGCCGATGGAAAAAGAAGCGGGAGGATGGCGGTAACCATCATAGCCGGTCTCGTCCTCCCTTAGCAGCACACGAAACTGCCTCTTCCCTGTCCAGATGCCTAGGGCGTCCTTAATGTCTCTCACTCCAGGCAAGATGGTCACATACCGGCTGAGGTAGCACACTAACGTTTCTTCAGTGACCCATGGGTTAAACATGTGCACCGTTAGCACCCTCATATTGTGCCTGCACATGGACTCAACGTTAAAATCCACGAGGGCGGGTGCTGTCGCGTTAGCACGGAAGAGCCCCCTTACTTCCTCCAGCCGTGTGATGGTGTAGAGAGACACATCATAGAACTTCTCAGGTGTGTTCTGTTGCAGGCAGTGCACATCGTCTGCTGTCAGGCGTAGAGGTCCAAACAGAACCTCCTTTCCAAAACGAACTCTCTCCATCAAATTTTCCTTTCCTGTCCAATTGAAACGAAGCGTGTTCTTCAGTCCAGCAGCCGCTGACTGTGACGTGGCCGACGACGACATCGCACCACCTTGTGGATCCCGCGCGAAAATGCAGTCGATCTTCCTCTTGATCTTAGCCAAAAGGCCGAGAAGCGATACCTGCAATGATTTCGGAACGAAGTGGCCGTTCTCCGACACGTCAAATTCGATTATGGTTACACCAAAATGAGCACTGTATGCTTTTTGTTTTCCATAAAAAAAATATAAGGCTTTAAATAAATGGTGGCATGGATGTGGAGTTGATCAACGCCAGGAATAACCACGTTTGACTGTTACAAAGTAACACATTTGTAGGTTCTAAGATCACGTGGTCATCCGCCCTCCAATCAGAAATGAGAGAACACGTTAACCTGATCAACAGCTAAATTGGAATAATAATATATTACGTGTTTGGGAGGGGGGCGGGCAATTTGGAGATAATAATATTGACATAACATTTGATCTTGTATCAAGTATATCTGGAAGCATTGCTGCCACAAACGAACTGAAGCAATTGTCCACTTGGTGGCGCCAGAGTTCCACCGACCGTCACTTTTTCCTGGTTGTCCTGTGTGGTACAGAAAACTGCATTTCAATGTTGAACGACTTGACTTCAAGACATCGTCAACGAAAATAACGTGAACAATAAAAATAGCCTGTCTTTTTTTTGTATCTGTCTGTAGAGCCTTGTATGATAAGTCCATTGTGAGAAGGCCTTCATAAAGTGTCCCTCCTAAATTACGAGGCCAAACTTCAAAGATGTCTATGGCACTGGACTGCAGTAAGAGAGCTAAGGAGCGGATGGTCCTGGCTGCCTAAATGTTTCCTCCACATAATAAACTAAGAAACATGGCACTTTGGAGGCTTACTTTTATAATTTGACTTACTCAGTCACTATAACTAACTTCATAAAATGCCATTAGGCCTAATGAAGATACTATAAATGTAAGTTACTTGATTGGTGTCTTGTGAATCCACCTGTATGCGCATTAAGGTTGAATATTTCCCCGGTATTATACGATAATAAATCACTTTTCTCCCGGGTCACCTGGTAGTTTCCACCAAAACTTGGAAGTGTCATTGAAAAGCATTATAACGCATATAAATGTCTGGATTTGATGAGCTTTGATTCAGCATGAACATTCTAATCTGATGCTACCTGAGCCTGATGAGCCCGATATTAACCACATTTAATGAGCCCTACATTAACCACATTTAATGAGCCCTACATTAACCACATTTAATGAACCCTACATTAACCACATTTAATGAGCCCTACATTAACCACATTTAATGAGCCCTACATTAACCACATTTAATGAGCCCTACATTAACCACATTTAATGAGCCCTACATTAACCCCATTAGCCCTACATTAACCACATTTAATGAACCCTACATTAACCCCATTTAATGAGCCCTACATTAACCCCATTTAATGAGCCCTACATTAACCACATTTAATGAGCCCTACATTAACCCCATTTAATGAGCCCTACATTAACCACATTTAATGAGCCCTACATTAACCACATTTAATGAGCCCTACATTAACCACATTTAATGAGCCCTACATTAACCACATTTAATGAGCCCTACATTAACCCCATTTAATGAACCCTACATTAACCACATTTAATGAGCCCTACATTAACCACATTTAATGAGCCCTACATTAACCACATTTAATGAGCCCTACATTAACCACATTTAATGAGCCCTACATTAACCACATTTAATGAGCCCTACATTAACCCCATTTAATGAGCCCTACATTAACCACATTTAATGAGCCCTACATTAACCACATTTAATGAACCCTACATTAACCACATTTAATGAGCCCTACATTAACCACATTTAATGAGCCCTACATTAACCACATTTAATGAGCCCTACATTAACCACATTTAATGAGCCCTACATTAACCCCATTTAATGAGCCCTACATTAACCACATTTAATGAACCCTACATTAACCACATTTAATGAGCCCTACATTAACCACATTTAATGAACCCTACATTAACCACATTTAATGAGCCCTACATTAACCACATTTAATGAGCCCTACATTAACCACATTTAATGAGCCCTACATTAACCACATTTAATGAGCCCTACATTAACCACATTTAATGAGCCCTACATTAACCACATTTAATGAGCCCTACATTAACCACATTTAATGAGCCCTACATTAACCACATTTAATGAGCCCTACATTAACCACATTTAATGAACCCTACATTAACCACATTTAATGAGCCCTACATTAACCACATTTAATGAGCCCTACATTAACCACATTTAATGAGCTCTACATTAACCACATTTAATGAGCCCTACATTAACCACATTTAATGAGCCCTACATTAACCACATTTAATGAGCCGAAGCACAAATTATTGTACTGTTATCCATTAGGTCCACCAGGACCTCACATGACAATGAAACATTGTTGTGTTGAAACTATAATTTATGACGTTCACCACACTAATCGGTGATATATTTTTGCAATGGGAAGTAATAGCTGGTTTGTTCATTTAATTTTGTTAATGAAATAGTTGTGCTATTGTATTGTTCTGACTTCATGGGGCCGACTGGAGTGAATGTCATCGTTCACAATGTCATCAAAAAGCTCCTCCTTCACTAGAACGGCCCGACTACAGACTATATAATGTCGGGTGCATTAATTGATGCTATGTTTTCTGTTATTTTTATGATTTTATAGTTTGACACAACGATTGGAAGATTTTTGGTCCCTCTGAAAGCCCAGGTCCTATAGTCACGGTTCACCACTGGATCTAAGTGAAGGCTTCCATTAAACCTGTCCAGGTCCAGTCTGTCCAGTTTCTGCTAGTGCACGTACCACATGGCCACATTATTCAGCCTTGTTTGACTCATGGATGATCTAAGCCATGTCTTAAGCCTCCCCGGGGCACTAAAACTCCTCTCAGCCTCGACAGAGGAGGCAGGGACGACCAGCAGACGCCTTACTAAAGCTTCCACCTGACTGAAGAGACCTTTCACCTCTGGCACCATTTCCCCAATAATGCCAGCAACATCTGAGCTCGTTTGATATGTATAATTAGTCCCAAACATGGCCAGCTGCACCTGCAGAAGTCTTGAATTCAATTCTGGATGGATATGGGCTGAGTATTCACTGTGTCCAAGGTGTTGTAGAACTGGGCTCTGTATAAAGACTGGGCATCAGGATGGATGTGGGCTGAGTATTCACTGGGCTGCAGCCTGACCGGTGTAACGCTTTGAAAGTTTGCGGATGTGAGGCATCTGAATAGGTTGTTGGTCCAACTTTGTTGCCATAGCAGCTGCTTTTGTGAACAACACATCAAAGTGCTCCCCCGTTCGCTTGTCCTGCATGTGTCACCTTCTGACCTGAGATCATTTGTTATGTCTTTGTTTTAGTATGGTCAGGGCGTGAGTTGGGTGGGTTGTCTATGTTCCTTTTTCTAGGTTTTGGGATTTCTGTGTTTATTATACATTTACACATTATTGAACAATTCGATTTTATTTATTTTCTTAACTAGTAAACCAACACATTCTGAACAATTATAGTTTTAAGCAGTGCATTGGTAGTAAACATGCTTCCTAACTGATCAACAATTATAGATACAAGCTAATAACAAGGTATATATGCTATCTTATTGAACAAGCAAGCAGCTTAACTCAAATGTGTGTGCTAGGCATCTCTCTCCAGATTGTTGTGCTGCTTGGCAGGCTAGCTGCTCCATGGTTTCCTCCAGATATTGCCACTGTTCTCACTCACACTGCCACCATCAGCTGTCTCGCCACCAGTTCCAGAAAGTCCACTCCTTGCGTACGTACTGTACATATGATGAATCATAGATTGGCAAGGAAATCCTCTTCATCTTCACTGTCCAACTGCATTGTGACGGAGCTGGAACCAGCAGGAGGATGGAGAGGCCTTGAAGCTGTACACAGAAACTACCCAAATACAGGTGAGCCAAGCTTGTAGCATCATACCCAAGAAGACTCAAGGCTGTAATCGCTGCCAAAGGTGCTTCAACAAAGTACTGAGTAGAGGGTCTGAATACTTATATCAAACTTTGTCACATGCACCAAATACAAGTGTAGACCTTACTGTGAAATGCTGACTGACAAGCCCTTAACCAACAGTGCAGTTCAATGACAGTAATAAAATATTGAAGTATAAAATGTAACACTAACAAGTCTATATACAGGGGGTACCGAGTCAGTGTGGAGTCTATATACAGGGGGTACCGAGTCAGTGGAGTCTATATACAGGGGGTACAGGTACTGAGTCAGTGTGGAGTCTATATACCGGGGGTACCGGTACAGTCAGTGTGGAGTCTATATACCGGGGGTACCGAGTCAGTGTGGAGGCTATATACAGGGGGTACCGGTACAGAGTCAGTGTGGAGTCTATATACCGGGGGTACCGGTACAGAGTCAGTGTGGAGTCTATATACCGGGGGTACCGGTACAGAGTCAGTGTGGAGTCTATATACCGGGGGTACCGGTACAGAGTCAGTGTGGAGTCTATATACCGGGGGTACCAGTACCGAGTCTATATACCAGGGGTACCGGTACCGAGTCAGTGTGGAGTCTATATACAGGGGGTACAGGTACTGAGTCAGTGTGGAGTCTATATACAGGGGGTACTGGTACAGAGTCAGTGTGGAGTCTATATACAGGGGGTACTGGTACTGAGTCAGTGTGGAGTCTATATACAGGGGGTACCAGTATAGAGTCAGTGTGGAGTCTATATACAGGGGGTACTGGTACTGAGTCAGTGTGGAGTCTATATACAGGGGGTACAGGTACTGAGTCAGTGTGGAGTCTATATACAGGGGGTACAGGTACTGAGTCAATGTGGAGGCTATATACAGGGGGTACTGGTACAGAGTCAGTGTGGAGTCTATATACAGAGGGTACCGGTACAGAGTCAGTGTGGAGGCTATACACAGGGGGTACTGGTACTGAGTCAGTGTGGAGTCTATATACAGGGGGTACTGGTACAGAGTCAGTGTGGAGTCTATATACAGGGGGTACCGGTACAGAGTCAGTGTGGAGTCTATATACAGGGGGTACTGGTACTGAGTCAGTGTGGAGTCTATATACAGGGGGTACCGGTACAGAGTCAATGTGGAGTCTATATACAGGGGGTACTGGTACTGAGTCAGTGTGGAGTCTATATACAGGGGGTACTGGTACCGAGTCAGTGTGGAGTCTATATACAGGGGGTACAGGTTAGTTGCGGTAATTTGCACATGTAGGAAGGGGTGAAGTGACTAAATGCGATATGTTAGTTTTGTATTTTGAATAAATGTACACACATTTCTAAACTTATTTAGCTTTGTCATTGGGGTATCGTGTGTAAATTGATGGGAAAAAACTATTGAATCATGTTAGAATAAGGCTGTAACGTAACAAAAGGTGGACAAAGTCAAGGGGTCTGAATCCACCATAGCTGGAATGAAAGGAAATACCGCTGACTGAGAAAATGGATTTAATCACTTATGGACAAACACAGCAGAAAAACCCATCTTTTAAAAAAGGCACATCGTTAAACCAGTGGAGGAATGAAGTGTTTTAACATGGACATTGATATTGTAGACAGTCTATTGGGTCTTTAGTTGATTAGTAATACGAGGTTACAGTAAACTAAAGGTTCAAACTCAAATCCACAGGAGGATTTATACACCATCATCAAGTCTCATAACAGATCAGCTGCTGGTCATTCTGAAATAACCTCCGTCTCCAGTTCTCTAGTCTTTAAACGGTCAGATACGAGTCAGTCTGGCCCTGGTAGATACAACGACAACTAAAAGTTCTAATATAATACAGTTTCTCCCCAGCCAGATTAATCTCCCTCTTCCTCCTTGACCTTTTTCTCTTTTTCTTCTTCTTTGACGACTGTAAATCACAAGAAATAACAAATTAGTATGTTTGTTCAGGCAGAACGGCTTAGATGAGCAGGAATATATATTCTGGAGGCATGTCCCCATCAGCTACGTACTTCCTCTGTGGGAGAGATGGTCGCCTCCTCTTCCTTTACGTCCATCGCCTCCTCCTCGGCTTTCTTAGACTTCTTTTTCTTCTTCTTGGGAGTTTCTTCTGCTGCCGTTGAAGCCTCTGGTTCTGAATGAAAACAGAAACCACCGTGAGACAATAGCACTTAAGACGGCTGAGAACCGGTCTCATGATATGGGTTGTGTTATAGAACAGGATGGATGGTGTATTATGGGTTGTGTTATAGAACAGGATGGATGGTGTATTATATAACAGGATGGATGGTGTATTATATAACAGGATGGATGGTGTATTATATAACAGGATGGATGGTGTATTATATAACAGGATGGATGGTGTATTATGGGTTGTGTTATAGAACAGGATGGATGGTGTATTATGGGTTGTGTTATATAACAGGATGGATGGTGTATTATGGGTTGTGTTATATAACAGGATGGATGGTGTATTATGGGTTGTGTTATATAACAGGATGGATGGTGTATTATGGGTTGTGTTATATAACAGGATTGATGGTGTATTATGGGTTGTGTTATATAACAGGATTGATGGTGTATTATATAACAGGATGGATGGTGTATTATGGGTTGTGTTATATAACAGGATGGATGGTGTATTATGGGTTGTGTTATGTAACAGGATGGATGGTGTATTATGGGTTGTGTTATATAACAGGATTGATGGTGTATTATGGGTTGTGTTATATAACAGGATTGATGGTGTATTATAGAACAGGATGGATGGTGTATTATGGGTTGTGTTATATAACAGGATTGATGGTGTATTATGGGTTGTGTTATAGAACAGGATGGATGGTGTATTATGGGTTGTGTTATATAACAGGATGGATGGTGTATTATATAACAGGATGGATGGTGTATTATGGTCTCATGTTATGGGTTGTGTTATAGAACAGGATGGATGGTGTATTATGGTATCATGTTATGGGTTGTGTTATAGAACAGGATGGATGGTGTATTATATAACAGGATGGATGGTGTATTATATAACAGGATGGATGGTGTATTATGGGTTGTGTTATATAACAGGATGGATGGTGTATTATGGGTTGTGTTATATAACAGGATGGATGGTGTATTATGGGTTGTGTTATATAACAGGATGGATGGTGTATTATGGTATCATGTTATGGGTTGTGTTATAGAACAGGATGGATGGTGTATTATGGTATCATGTTATGGGTTGTGTTATACAACAGGATTCTGGCTAAGAGTTCCTCAACTGACCTTCCACAGGTTCTTTCTTGGGTTTCTTGGTTTTGACTGTCACCGGTGTGGCCACCTCTTCCTCCTCCACCTCCTCAAACTTCCTCTTCTTGGAAACAGAGGGGAGGGTGGAGTCTCCTGAGGGGTCGTACACCTTCACGTCACTACGGAGACATGACAGAACGTTAGTTAACAGCACAGTTGGTAATTAGCCGACGGTCGATTGATTGGTTTAAAGGCTGTTGGTCGACCAAGATGTTTTAGTCGATCAGTAGCAAGTCAATTTATGGCACACGAGACACCTTTCTGATTCACGACCATCTCAGTGAATTGTTTGCGTTTGACTGTTAAGTGTATATCAATTCCCCATTACATATATCACCAGTACTACATTTACCCTTCATTCCTATCATTTACAATCTACAATGCTTGTTTGGTTATGGTAATTTCAGTTAATGCATTCAATATATTAGTCTTTCAGCACTCATTGTTGGAGTGGACACATTGTTTGCAGAGTGCACAACCTATGCTACACTTGTGAGAGAAACTGTGTTTCTAGCATTTCATTTACCAGTTCATTTAGTCCTTATTTTGTTTGGCAGCGCTCCTGTCAATGTTGAGTAAGAACGCAAACGCATAGAAGTAGACCTATATGCTGCCTCGCCTGCGCGCCAATGTAGGCGTACAAATGTGCCCATCATAGTATTTCTGATGGGCTTAACGCACCACTACTAATGACCTGTGGAGCTTCTCAAAGTAATGCTTTGTCACCTCAAAGTCATCAGTTTTAATTATGCCAAAGACACGACCAAGACTTGTTGTCGGGGACAGACTGCGACGTTACCAGAGAGACGAGACAGAAGGTTAGTTACCAGAGAGACGCGACAGAAGGTCAGTTACCAGAGAGACGCGACAGAAGGTCAGTTACCAGAGAGACGCGACAGAAGGTCAGTTACCAGAGAGACGCGACAGAAGGTCAGTTACCAGAGAGACGCGACAGAAGGTCAGTTACCAGAGAGACGCGACAGAAGGTCAGTTACCAGAGAGACGCGACAGAAGGTCAGTTACCAGAGAGACGCGACAGAAGGTCAGTTACCAGAGACGCGACAGACTGTCAGTTACCAGAGACGCGACAGACTGTCAGTTACCAGAGAGACGGACAGACTGTCAGTTACCAGAGAGAGGACAGAAGGTTAGTACCAGAGAGACGCGACAGACGGTTAGTACGTTACCAGAGACGTGTTATAGAACAGGATTACCAGAGAGACGTGACAGAAGGTCAGTTACCAGAGACAGGATGACAGAAGGTCAGTTACCAGAGTACGAGACGACAGAAGGTTAAGTTATAGAACAGCGACAGAAGGTTATTACCAGAGAGACGCGACAGACTGGTCAGTTACCAGAGAGACGCGACAGACGGCGATTACCAGAGACGCGACAGACGGCGGTTTACCAGAGACGCGACAGAAGGTCAGTTACCAGAGACGAGACAGAAGGTCAGTTACCAGAGGACGCGACAGAAGGTTAAGTTACCAGAGAGACGCGACAGAAGGTTATTAACAGAGAGACGCGACAGACGGCGTTGTGTTACCAGAGAGACGCGACAGAAGGTTAGTTACCAGAGAGACGCGACAGACGGCGTTACCAGAGAGACGCGACAGACTGCGACGTTACCAGAGATGGACAGAAGGTTAGTTACCAGAGAGACGCGACAGAAGGTTAGTTACCAGAGAGACGCGACAGAAGGTCAGTTACCAGAGAGACGCGACAGTGTACGGCGTTACCAGAACAGGATGGACAGACGGCGACGTTACCAGAGAGACGCGACAGAAGGTCAGTTACCAGAGAGACGAGACAGAAGGTCAGTTACCAGAGAGACGCGACAGAAGGTTAAGTTACCAGAGAGTCGCGACAGAAGGTTAGTTACCAGAGAGACGCGACAGAAGGTTAGTTACCAGAGAGACGCGACAGAAGGTTAGTTACCAGAGAGACGCGACAGAAGGTTAGTTACCAGAGAGACGCGACAGAAGGTTAGTTACCAGATAGACGCGACAGAAGGTTAGTTACCAGAGAGACGCGACAGAAGGTTAGTTACCAGAGAGACTCGACAGAAGGTTAGTTACCAGAGAGACGCGACAGAAGGTTAGTTACCAGAGAGACGCGACAGAAGGTTAGTTACCAGAGAGACGCGACAGACGGGTTGTTACCAGAGAGACGCGACAGATGGTGTTACCAGAGAGACGACAGAAGGTTAGTTACCAGAGACGCGACAGAAGGTTAGTTACCAGAGAGACGCGACAGACGGTTGTTACCAGAGAGACGCGACAGAAGGTTAGTTACCAGAGAGACGACAGACTGCGACGCTACCAGAGAGACGCGACAGAAGGTTAGTTACCAGAGAGACGCGACAGACGGCGACGTTACCAGAGAGACGCGACAGACGGCGACGTTACCAGAGAGACGCGACAGAAGGTTAGTTACCAGAGAGACGACAGACTGCGACGCTACCAGAGAGACGCGACAGAAGTTTAGTTACCAGAGAGACGCGACAGAAGGTCTGTTACCAGAGAGACGCGACAGAAGGTTAGTTACCAGAGAGACGCGACAGACGGCGACGTTACCAGAGAGACGCGACAGACGGCGACGTTACCAGAGAGACGCGACAGAAGGTTAGTTACCAGAGAGACGACAGACTGCGACGCTACCAGAGAGACGCGACAGAAGGTTAGTTACCAGAGAGACGCGACAGAAGGTCTGTTACCAGAGAGACGCGACAGAAGGTTAGTTACCAGAGAGACGCGACAGAAGGTTAGTTACCAGAGAGACGCGACAGAAGGTTAGTTACCAGAGAGACGACAGACTGCGACGCTACCAGAGAGACGCGACAGAAGGTCTGTTACCAGAGAGACGCGACAGAAGGTCTGTTACCAGAGAGACGCGACAGAAGGTCAGTTACCAGAGAGACGCGACAGAAGGTCAGTTACCAGAGAGACGCGACAGAAGGTCAGTTACCAGAGAGACGCGACAGAAGGTTAGTTACCAGAGAGACGCGACAGAAGGTTAGTTACCAGAGAGACGCGACAGAAGGTTAGTTACCAGAGACGCGACAGACCGACGTTACCAGAGAGACGCGACAGACGGTCAGTTACCAGAGAGACGCGACAGACGGCGACGTTACCAGAGAGACGCGACAGACGGCGACGTTACCAGAGAGACGCGACAGACGGCGACGTTACCAGAGAGACGCGACAGACGGCGACGTTACCAGAGAGACGCGACAGAAGGTTAGTTACCAGAGAGACGCGACAGAAGGTTAGTTACCAGAGAGACGACAGACTGCGACGCTACCAGAGAGACGCGACAGAAGGTCTGTTACCAGAGAGACGCGACAGAAGGTCTGTTACCAGAGAGACGCGACAGAAGGTCAGTTACCAGAGAGACGCGACAGAAGGTCAGTTACCAGAGAGACGCGACAGAAGGTCAGTTACCAGAGACGCGACAGAAGGTCAGTTACCAGAGACGCGACAGAAGGTCAGTTACCAGAGAGACGCGACAGAAGGTCAGTTACCAGAGAGACGCGACAGAAGGTCAGTTACCAGAGAGACGCGACAGAAGGTCAGTTACCAGAGAGACGCGACAGACTGTCAGTTACCAGAGACGCGACAGACTGTCAGTTACCAGAGACGCGACAGACTGTCAGTTACCAGAGAGACGCGACAGACTGTCAGTTACCAGAGAGACGCGACAGAAGGTCAGTTACCAGAGAGACGCGACAGAAGGTTAGTTACCAGAGAGACGCGACAGAAGGTTAGTTACCAGAGAGACGCGACAGACGGCGACGTTACCAGAGACGCGACAGACGGCGACGTTACCAGAGACGCGACAGACGGCGACGTTACCAGAGAGACGCGACAGAAGGTCAGTTACCAGAGAGACGAGACAGAAGGTCAGTTACCAGAGAGACGCGACAG
Organism: Oncorhynchus gorbuscha; assembly: GCF_021184085.1. Lineage (NCBI taxonomy): Eukaryota > Metazoa > Chordata > Actinopteri > Salmoniformes > Salmonidae > Oncorhynchus > Oncorhynchus gorbuscha. The sequence continues at coordinate 26,038 of NW_025747882.1, read as the reverse complement.
AAGGTTAAGTTACCAGAGAGACGCGACAGAAGGTTAGTTACCAGAGAGACGCGACAGAAGGTTAGTTACCAGAGAGACGCGACAGAAGGTTAGTTACCAGAGAGACGCGACAGAAGGTTAGTTACCAGAGAGACGCGACAGAAGGTTAGTTACCAGAGAGACGCGACAGACTGCGACGTTACCAGAGAGACGCGACAGACGGTCAGTTACCAGAGAGACGCGACAGACGGCGACGTTACCAGAGAGACGCGACAGACGGCGACGTTACCAGAGAGACGCGACAGACGGCGACGTTACCAGAGAGACGCGACAGACGGTTAGTTACCAGAGAGACGCGACAGAAGGTCAGTTACCAGAGAGACGCGACAGAAGGTTAGTTACCAGAGAGACGCGACAGAAGGTTAGTTACCAGAGAGACGACAGACTGCGACGCTACCAGAGAGACGACAGACTGCGACGCTACCAGAGAGACGCGACAGAAGGTCTGTTACCAGAGAGACGCGACAGAAGGTCAGTTACCAGAGAGACGCGACAGAAGGTCAGTTACCAGAGAGACGCGACAGAAGGTTAGTTACCAGAGAGACGCGACAGACGGCGACGTTACCAGAGAGACGCGACAGAAGGTCAGTTACCAGAGAGACGCGACAGACGGCGACGTTACCAGAGAGACGCGACAGAAGGTCAGTTACCAGAGAGACGCGACAGAAGGTCAGTTACCAGAGAGACGCGACAGAAGGTCAGTTACCAGAGAGACGCGACAGAAGGTCAGTTACCAGAGAGACGCGACAGACTGTCAGTTACCAGAGAGACGCGACAGAAGGTCAGTTACCAGAGAGACGCGACAGAAGGTCAGTTACCAGAGAGACGCGACAGAAGGTCAGTTACCAGAGAGACGCGACAGAAGGTCAGTTACCAGAGAGACGCGACAGACTCCGGGTTAACCAGAGACGCGACAGACGGCGACGTTACCAGAGAGACGCGACAGACGGCGACGTTACCAGAGACGCGACAGAAGGTTAGTTACCAGAGAGACGCGACAGAAGGTCAGTTACCAGAGAGACGCGACAGAAGGTCAGTTACCAGAGAGACGCGACAGAAGGTCAGTTACCAGAGAGACGCGACAGACTGTCAGTTACCAGAGACAAACAGACTGTCAGTTACCAGAGACGCGACAGACTGTCAGTTACCAGAGAGACGCGACAGACTGTCAGTTACCAGAGAGACGCGACAGAAGGTCAGTTACCAGAGAGATGCGACAGAAGGTCAGTTACCAGAGAGACGCGACAGAAGGTTAGTTACCAGAGAGACGCGACAGAAGGTTAGTTACCAGAGAGAGCGACAGACGGCGATTTACCAGAGACGACAGACGGCGGCGTTACCAGAAACAGACCGATTACCAGAGAGACGCGACAGAAGGTCAGTTACCAGAGAGACGAGACAGAAGGTCAGTTACCAGAGAGACCGACAGAAGGTTAAGTTACTGAGAGACGCGACAGAAGGTTAGTTACCAGAGAGACGCGACAGAAGGTTATTACCAGAGAGACGCGACAGAAGGTTAGTTACCAGAGAGACGCGACAGAAGGTTAGTTACCAGAGAGACGCGACAGAAGGTTAGTTACCAGAGAGACGCGACAGACTGCGGCGTTACCAGAGAGACGCGACAGACGGTCGGTCAGTTACCAGAGAGACGCGACAGACGGCGGCGTTACCAGAGAGACGCGACAGACGGCGTTACCAGAGAGACGCGACAACCTGAGGCGTTAATAGAAAACATTGACGGACATGTTACCAGAAGACGCGACAGAAGGTTAGTTACCAGAGAGACGGACAGAAGGTTGTTACCAGAGAGACGCGACAGAAGGTTAGTTACCAGAGAGAAAACACCAGAAGCGACAGACTGAGGTTACCAGAGAGACGCGACAGAAGGTCTGTTACCAGAGAGACGACAGAAGGTCAGTTACCAGAAGACGCGACAGAAGGTCAGTTACCAGAGAGACGCGACAGAAGGTTAGTTACCAGAGAGACGCGACAGAGGCGATTCGTTACCAGAGAGACGCGACAGACGGCTGCTTACCAGAGAGACGCGACAGAAGGTCTGTTACCAGATTTTTCTCTAGACGCGACAGAAGGTCAGTTACCAGAGAGACGCGACAGAAGGTCAGTTACCAGAGAGACGCGACAGAAGGTCAGTTACCAGAGAGACGCGACAGAAGGTCAGTTACCAGAGAGACGCGACAGAAGGTCAGTTACCAGAGAGATGACAGAAGGTCAGTTACCAGAAGACGCGACAGACGGGATGTTACCAGAGAGACGCGACAGACGGCGACGTTACCAGAGACGCGACAGAAGGTTAGTTACCAGAGAGACGCGACAGAAGGTCAGTTACCAGAGAGACGCGACAGAAGGTCAGTTACCAGAGAGACGCGACAGAAGGTCAGTTACCAGAGAGACGCGACAGAAGGTTAGTTACCAGAGAGACGCGACAGAAGGTTAGTTACCAGAGAGACGCGACAGAAGGTCTGTTACCAGAGAGACGCGACAGAAGGTCTGTTACCAGAGAGACGCGACAGAAGGTCAGTTACCAGAGAGACGCGACAGAAGGTCAGTTACCAGAGAGACGCGACAGAAGGTCAGTTACCAGAGAGACGCGACAGAAGGTCAGTTACCCAATACAGTAGTCTCCAGGGTTAACTCACCTCTTGTGTTGGTATTTGTCAGACTTCGCCATGGCTTTGCCTGTTCCACTGATTCTTCTGATCTGAAGGGATAAACAAGGGTCAGCACAATATTAGGGGATCGGTAGAGTAGGAGATGAGTAGGGGACAAGCAGAGTAGGGGACTAGCAGGATATCACTGTTTAACTTCACTAGGGTAGGGGGCAACATTCGGGAATTTTGGATGAAAAGCGTGCCCAAACTAAACTGCCTGCTACTCAGTCCCAGAAGCTAGGATATGCACAGATTTGGATAGAAAACCCTCAAAAGTTTCCAAAGTGGTTCAAATAATGTCTGAGTATAGCAGAACTGATTTGAACTAGATCAAACCTGAAAAAGTCCATCCAGGAAGTAGATTTTTGGTTGTATAGTTCTCTATACAATGCCATTACAGTATCCGTTGACTTATGACTGTTGCTATGCAGTTCCTATGCCTTCCACGAGATGTCAGCAGTATTTATAAATGGTTTCAGGTTTGTTATTCTGAAAAAGCGGGAGTAAGAGTAGTCTGAATGACTGGACCCTACAGTGTCAAGAGCTTTTTCATGCTCAATCACACGTGCCTTTCTTGTTAACATATTGACAGCAGTTATTGTCCGAGTTGAAATATTATCGATTATTCAGGCTAAAAACAACCTGAGGCTTGAATATAAAACATTGTTTGACATGTTTCTATGAACTTGACGGATACAATTGGGATATTTTGTCTGCCTGTTGTAACTGAGCAGCATTACTGAAGAAAACAAACGGAGGTTTTGGATGTAGAACTAGAACAAAAGGAACATTTATTGAATAAATTAAAGTCTTCGGAAACCATATGAAGATCATCAAAGGTAACTAGATCACATTTTCTCTCTATTTCTGACTTGTGTAACTCTGCTTAGCTGGTTACTGTTTTGTAATGATTTGTCTGCTGGGCAGATGTTCTCAACTAATCACATTGGTACTTTCGCAGCAGTACTGTAAAGACTTTTTGAAATCTGACAGTGGTTGGATTCACAAGAAGTTCATATTTAAAACTATGTAACACTTGTATGTTTTCAGATTTTTAAAATAATTAGTATTTCTGTTTTTGAATTTGGCGCTCTGCAATTTCCCTGGATGTTGGAACTAGATCAACCTGGAACCAGTGAGGTTATTAATGCAAGCTCAGATGAGGTAGTGACTGAAAAGCATCAGGTAGTTTCAGGACTGTTGACATTAGTCATCATCATCACTGATTGGCATCTCATGGGGCTGGTTGTTTTGGGCCTCTAGCAGTACTGGGGGCAGAGGGAGAGCTACATCCCTTCTCCTCTAGGTGGCGTAGTCTGGCCTCCAGCTTGGCACGGTTCTCAACTCCCATCTCAGCGTTTGTGTCCTCTCCCAGGGCATCGTGGAGATCTGGATCGTACTGTAGCGGATCGCCAGAGATGCAGGCTGCCAGCATCCTGGAGATCTGAGATTAGAACTAGATCACACTAGAACATGACAGCAGTACTGTAGAGTGGAGAGACATTCAGATTAGAACTAGATCACACCTGGAACATGACAGCAGTACTGTAGAGTGGAGAGACATTCTGATTAGAACTAGATCACACCTGGAACATGACAGCAGTACTGTAGAGTGGAGAGACATTCTGACATTCTGATTAGAACTAGATCACACCTGGAACATGACAGCAGTACTGTAGAGTGGAGAGACATTCTGATTAGAACTAGATCACACCTGGAACATGACAGCAGTACTGTAGAGTGGAGAGACATTCTGATTAGAACTAGATCACACCTGGAACACGACAACAGTACTGTAGTGTGGAGAGACATTCTGATTAGAACTAGATCACACCTGGAACATGACAGCAGTACTGTAGAGTGGAGAGACATTCTGATTAGAACTAGATCACACCTGGAACATGACAGCAGTACTGTAGAGTGGAGAGACATTCAGATTAGAACTAGATCACACCTGGAACATGACAACAGTAGAGTGGAGAGACATTCTGATTAGAACTAGATCACACCTGGAACATGACAGCAGTACTGTAGAGTGGAGAGACATTCTGATTAGAACTAGATCACACCTGGAACATGACAGCAGTACTGTAGAGTGGAGACATTCAGATTAGAACTAGATCACACCTGGAACACGACAGCAGTACTGTAGAGTGGAGAGACATTCTGATTAGAACTAGATCACACCTGGAACACGACAGCAGTACTGTAGAGTGGAGAGACATTCAGATTAGAACTAGATCACACCTGGAACATGACAGCAGTACTGTAGAGTGGAGAGACATTCAGATTAGAACTAGATCACACCTGGAACATGACAGCAGTACTGTAGAGTGGAGAGACATTCAGATTAGAACTAGATCACACCTGGAACATGACAGCAGTACTGTGGAGAGACATTCAGATTAGAACTAGATCACACCTGGAACACGACAGCAGTACTGTAGAGTGGAGAGACATTCAGATTAGAACTAGATCACACCTGGAACATGACAGCAGTACTGTAGAGTGGAGAGACATTCTGATTAGAACTAGATCACACCTGGAACACGACAGCAGTACTGTAGAGTGGAGAGACATTCTGATTAGAACTAGATCACACCTGGAACATGACAGCAGTACTGTAGAGTGGAGAGACATTCTGATTAGAACTAGATCACACCTGGAACATGACAGCAGTACTGTAGAGTGGAGAGACATTCTGATTAGAACTAGATCACACCTGGAACATGACAGCAGTACTGTAGAGTGGAGAGACATTCTGATTAGAACTAGATCACACCTGGAACATGACAGCAGTACTGTAGAGTGGAGAGACATTCTGATTAGAACTAGATCACACCTGGAACATGACAGCAGTACTGTAGAGTGGAGAGACATTCTACTTCTAGTGATGGCTGGAACGAAAGCCTCACCTTGCCCTTGTTCTTGGCTGAGGTCTGTCCCACCAGAGAGGCGTGGTAGATGAGACCATATTTGGGCGTGTCTCTGCGCGTCTTCAGGGCTCTGAACAGGGCCTTCTCTGCTCCCAGGATCTGGACTGTGGAGGCCGGGTGCTTTGCCAGGTTCAACAGGGACCCTGTCAGAGAGAACCAGAGCATTTAGGAGCAGTTGGGGCGTTTCCAGCTGCCTACTACAGGTGTCCAGGTAAAAGGTTTTAATTCAAGCTCAGATGAGGTAGTGACTGAAAAGCATCAGGTATCAGGATTGTGACATATAGTCATCATAATCACTGCTTGTTTTGTGTTGTGAATGATTCCTGCTGTGTGATTGGCCGTTAGATCATGACTCACCAGCGTGTGAGATGAGCCGTGCCCCTACCAGTTCCCCCACCATGACAGTCAGGTTGGGAGCGATAGCCATCATCCTGTTCTTCAGATAGTCGTACAGTTGGGTGCGGTACTCTGTAATCTCTATCACCTGGTCACACAGGTGCATGATGTTGCCGATGTCCTCCTCTGACACCTCCGTTCCCATGGAGATCTCGGCAGCCAGTTTGACCTCTGCCTCCACCTCCTCGGGGAGATGCTCAGACAGGTCGGTGGTTGCCACGTTGGTACGAGCGCCTATCTTCCGGACACTCTTGCAGTAGGCCAGGTTGTCAGTGATGATCTTCCCCACCTCAGGGAAGTGCCAGCCGTACCACTCCCTACAGCGCATGATGTAGTTGTTGAGCTCCTTGTCCAGGTCATCCAGCAGAGCTGCACAGATCAAAACATGAGTCACACCTGTCTACTGAGCAGACCCATAATACTAGTCACACCTGTTACTGAGCTACAGCCCATAATACTAGTCACACCTGTCTACAGACCATAATACTAGTCACACCTGTTACTGAGCTACAGCCCATAATACTAGTCACACCTGTCTACAGACCATAATACTAGTCACACCTGTCTACAGACCATAATACTAGTCACACCTGTCCACAGACCATAATACTAGTCACACCTGTCCACAGACCATAATACTAGTCACACCTGTCCACAGACCATAATACTAGTCACACCTGTCCACAGACCATAATACTAGTCACACCTGTCCACAGACCATAATACTAGTCACACCTGTCCACAGACCATAATACTAGTCACACCTGTCCACAGACCATAATACTAGTCACACCTGTCCACAGACCATAATACTAGTCACACCTGTCCACAGACCATAATACTAGTCACACCTGTCCACAGACCATAATACTAGTCACACCTGTCCACAGACCATAATACTAGTCACACCTGTCCACAGACCATAATACTAGTCACACCTGTCCACAGACCATAATACTAGTCACACCTGTCCACAGACCATAATACTAGTCACACCTGTCTACAGACCATAATACTAGTCACACCTGTCCACAGACCATAATACTAGTCACACCTGTCCACAGACCATAATACTAGTTACACCTGTCCACAGACCATTAATACTAGTCACACCTGTCCACAGACCATAATACTAGTCACACCTGTTAATACTGTCAGCTACAGACCATAATACTAGTCACACCTGTCCACAGACCATAATACTAGTCACACCTGTCCACAGACCATAATACTAGTCACACCTGTCCACAGACCATAATACTAGTCACACCTGTCCACAGACCATAATACTAGTCACACCTGTCCACAGACCATAATACTAGTCACACCTGTCCACAGACCATAATACTAGTCACACCTGTCTACAGACCATAATACTAGTCACACCTGTCCACAGACCATAATACTAGTCACACCTGTCTACAGACCATAATACTAGTCACACCTGTCTACAGACCATAATACTAGTCACACCTGTCCACAGACCATAATACTAGTCACCTGTCTACAGACCATAATACTAGTCACACCTGTCTACAGATAATCAAGTGTTTTATGCGTTTCCTTTGTCTGTATAAAAGTATCCTTGTTTTATGTTGTCCCTTTACATGGATAGAGTAAGACAGGGATGAGCAACAGGCTTCCACTGGCCCACCTCCTGTAGGCCCGCGGACCCACATCCCTGTACTGGGGAGAGAACACATCCCTGTACTGGGGAGAGAACTCATCTCATTGGCCTGTCAGCATTTTGTTGTGTTATTGCAAAGTGGGGGGGTAATGATGTGAGATGTGTTGCGGCCCCGCATGAGGTTTTTGTGGCCCCCACCCCCATCAAAGATGCTCATCCCTGGTCTAAGAGGAGGTACTTACAGATAGCTTGAACGATCATGGTATCCACTTTGTCAGGGCTGAACTTCAGCTTGTAGCGGGACAAACTGAGGAAACAGAAATAGGTCAGGATCTGCCATAGCAGCCTTTCAGGTCTTCTATGAATACGACAGAGGGAGGTGCTGCCTCAGGGGTAGTGACGAATGCTGAGGAAATCCACACCAGGTTTCAGACAGCATGATATAATCATCGGGAACACACACTACATATTGATGTGAGTAAATTATAAAGTGTTTGTAATGTCTTTTGTTATAAGACTAGTTGGCGTCATTTAATGAGATCCTAATAAATCCAAAACACCAAGCGTTGTCTGTGTTCCACCCTACCTGTGAGCCAGTCCCAGAGACATGGCGCTGATCTCCCGGGGGGGCAGCCCAGTGATCAGGGACTCCATCTGTGTCCTGATGCCTCTCATCAGCTCTGCCACCGCAGGGCTGTGGACACAGCTCAGGTTCAACTTCTCCTTGATGACGCCCCCCAGCTTAGCGTCGCTGATGGCCAGCTGTTCATGAGCTTCTTTAGCCACCACTTTCTTTAGGACCTTCTTCAGACTCTTCCCCATCTTCCCTTCCGTCATGGCCGTGGCCGCTGGACACAGGAGAGACGTGGTTACAACATGAGGACAGGAGAGACATGTACACGCTACAGCACTCGGGAGTCTAGTTCTGTGAGCTCGTGTGGTCTACCACATTGCGGCTGAGCCGTTGTTGCTCCTAGACGTTTCCACTTCACAATAACAGAGCTTAGTTAACAGGGACAACTCTAGTAAGGCAGAAATTTGGCTAACACACTTGTTGGAATGGTGGCATCCTATGACGGTGCCACATTGGAAGTGACTGAGCTCTTCAGTAAGGCCATTCTATTGGCAATATAAAAAATATATATATTTCCCTTCTATTAAACCAGGTAGGCCAGTTGAGAACAAGTTCTCATTTGCAACTGTGACCTGGTCAAGATAAAGCATAGCAATTAGACACATACAGAGTTACACATGGAATAAACAAACCAGTCAATAGGAAAAGTACATATACAGTGAGTGCAATGAGGTAAGATAAGGGAGGTACGGCAATAAATGGGCCATGGTGGCAAAGCAATTACAATATAGCGATTAAACACTGGAATGGTGGATGTGCAGAAGATGAATGTGCAAGTAGAGATACTGGGGTGCAAAGGAGCAAGATAAATAAATACAGTATGGGGATGAGGTAGGTAGCTGTTTACAGATAGGCTATGTTCAGGTGCAGTGATCTGTGAGCTGCTCTGACGGCAATGTTTGTCTATGAAGATTGCATGGTTGTGTGCTCGATTTTATAAACCTGTCAGCAACTGATGTGGCTAAAATAGCCAAATCCACTAATTTGACAGGGTGTCCACATACACTACATATACAAAGGACTGTTATAGTTCCAACATTTAGACACGGGACATTAGTAATATGTATTTATTCATAGACTCAACATTGTTAGGGGGTGAGTTCAACAACCGGCTGCTGTCAGTGTTTGTTATGATGGTTAAGGTTAGCTGTGGTCTCAGCTGTAGTGAGGAATACTGCTGAACACCTAAAGGCTTCTGCATGCTTCCCATCCCAAACAGTTGGGAATAGTTAGTGCTTAAGAAAAAAAGAAACGTTTGTTTGGTGTTCGGTCAGGTGTTTTCTCCAGATGTTTGGGGCGGCAGGGTAGCCTAGCGGTTAGAGCGTTGGACTAGTAACCGGAAGGTTGCAGTTCAAACCCCCGAACTGACACTGTACAAATCTGTCGTTCTGCCCCCTGAACAGGCAGTTAACCCACTGTTCCTAGGCCGACATTTATAAGAATGTTCTTAAAAAATGAAATAAAAACTTAAACGATACTTATTTTCCATGCACATTTTCAAACTTCATAAATACTGCACCAAACATCTGACGTAGATGTAAAAAGAAAATATTTTTTAAATTACATTTCTTGAGCCATCTTCAATTATTTCTGACTAGTTTGAGGAAGTGTATACCGGCTATGGTTTCTCAAGTTGGACAAACACTACTATTGCTGCTTTTCTCATTTTTCAAGTAATGGTCTTTTAATCAAGGGAGTATGCGAACACGCTGTTGGTTCACCTAGCTGAAGCGTGCAGAAGCCTTGACTGACAGCCCGTGTGCACTAACTGGTAAACTATAGTGAGCGACAACAGGAGAGGTGAAAGTATTCTGTCTACCTGCCAAGGCCTCTGTTGTGTCCTGGAATTTCTCAAAGTGCTTCAACTTCACTCTGGAAGGAGAAATGGTGGCGACATGTTATTTGTCAACTCCAGAAACATGTTCCTTATGCTGATAATGTGTAATACTACTGTTCATTGACAACGTATTCCCCTCGAATCTAAACACTCCTCTCTCCAGACATGGGGCCATAACTCACACTTTGTTGGCCTTCTCCGGAGTTTCGAACTCCTTCCATAAACTGTCCACCTCTTGGAGCTTTGACTCATCGAGGACCTGAAACAAAAAAGGTTTAAAGTTCTATCAAGTACACGGGCATACCATACATTAATTGCATTAACTCAACTCGGTTTACATGTGTTGTCATTATAACCCGTCAGTAATGTGTGACAAGAAAGCCAGCACGCGGTCCCTCCAAAGTACCACGCACCAGTTATGGAAGAGAAGCCTATTTGAAATGTTGGGTAAACATTGGCAACAAATAAATTATTTAACTTCGAAACTAGAACGGGTTCAAATAGTTGCATAATTACTAAAGCCAAGTCCAAGGTAGCAGAGTATCGGTATATCCAGCAGATCTAGGCAACATACAACGTGGTTGCTTAACTGCAGCGTGTTGAATGAGAAGGCCTCGTTGCGGTAAAGGTTTGCATGCGAGAACTACCACGACGACCTAAATAGAGAAGCCATGTGTACTATAAACAATGTTAAACAGGTCTTGACATGGAACTACTTTGTATTTTAATACAATATAAAACAACGTATTTAGCTAGCTACACCGCGAACCCGGTTCAATGATTGAAAATTGTCATGCACCCATCTAACATCATTAGAATGTAGAATATAACTTTAGCAAATACTCACTTTAAATATTGCATAACCAGCAGCGGTTTCAAATAAAACAAGCATCTCTGACGCTTTTTCACCACGTTTAAACCCGAAACAAACGTATCTCCTAGAAAGGCTTCGCTAGACGCAGTTCCAACCGAGGTGATCTGTTCCACGTGTTCCACGAGGTGATCTGTGTGCCTCACCCGGAAGTACGTCCTCTAACATCGCGAGAAGTGGCAGAGAGAACTATTTGGAGACAAACAAATCCGACGAGAACATTTTGGTCGCGAACCGCGTACACGTATTTTGCAGTTGTTATCGCGCTTATGTTCCTAGCGCCAACAGTGCATGTTCCTTCCATACAGTAAAACCTTGCAGTACAAAACGATACACGCAAATCCCCCAAAATAAACCAGGAATGAATCCAAAATAAAAAACGTATATATAAAAGTTTACTGTCACACACCAGTTAGTTGTTCTACAGGGTCAGCTATGGTAGTACGGAGCCCCTTGAGCAAATTAAGGTTTAAATGCCTTGCTCAAGGGCACATACTTTTTTTTTTTACCTTGGAGGCTTGGGTATTCAAAACAGGGAAATTTCTGTTACTGGCCCAACATTAACCACTAGGCTACCTAGACCGAAATATATATATACATTATGGACAGTATATAAATAGAAAAGGTGTGTACAGCAGTAGTTGTATAAAGTACCACAGTCTGAGTCATAATACCCATGAAACCTAGTGGTCAAACATGGAAATGGTTCCAATAGTTTTTTCCACCATTCATTTTTCCCATAGGGGATTTTCGAAACACTTCAAATCAGGGCTGTGTTTCCTGTACGCTTACCCTAGTGTGACGTTTTGATTACCATCTAAATCTCTCTCGGAAAATATTAATTTTATCAATATATTCGCCTGTAGTCGTCCCCCCCCCAAATATCATGATGATCTGGACCAGACTGCAGAATCAAGGCAAAGGTAAGAATCTCTGGAGTAACTATATAATGTTAGCTAAATGTAGTATATAATAATTTGGCCACATTTTTTAAATGGACCATTCTGTGAACTGTCTTGTACAATTTTAAATTGACACAATACCTGTTAGCAAAGTTTTCAGCGAGAGATGACATGCAGGAGCTTCCAGGCATTTGCAGTGTTGCATGATGTCTGTTTTGATGATAATTAGTATTTTCGAATCTGAGAGTAAATTGAGACTAATATATTGATAAAAATCACCTTGTCTGAGAGAGACTTAGATGGTTATGAAAACGTAATGCCAGGGTAAGCGTTCCATTGGAACCATTTCCCTCTTTGACCGTTAGGTTTTATGGGTATAATGACACCTCTACAGTGGGGCTCTATGGGATGAACCAGGACTAGATTACAGTATTTACATATGAAACTTCTCAACGGCTGGCCATGCCTTCCTCCTGGCTACTCCAACCTCGGCAAACAGCTCCGCCCCCTCGCCCCGCCACAGCTACTCGCCCACGCCTCCCCAGCTACTCCTTTACACAAATCCAGATAGCAGATGTTCTGAAAGAGCTGCAAAACCTGGACCCATACAAATCAGCTGGGCTTGACAATCTGGACCCTCTATTTCTGAAACTGTCCGCCACCTTTGTTTCAACCTCTATTACCAGCCTGTTCAACCCCTATTACCAGCCTGTTCAACCCCTATTACCAGCCTGTTCAACCCCTATTACCAGCCTGTTCAACCCCTATTACCAGCCTGTTCAACCCCCATTACCAGCCTGTTCAACCCCTATTACCAGCCTGTTCAACCCCTATTACCAGCCTGTTCAACCCCTATTACCAGCCTGTTCAACCCCTATTACCAGCCTGTTCAACCCCTATTATCAGCCTGTTCAACCCCTATTATCAGGCTGTTCAACCCCTATTACCAGCCTGTTCAACCCCTATTACCAGCCTGTTCAACCCCTATTACCAGCCTTTTCAACCCCCATTACCTGCCTGTTCAACCCCCATTACCAGCCTGTTCAACCCCTATTACCAGCCTGTTCAACCTCTCTTTTGTATCATCTGAGATCCCCAATGATTGGAAAGCTGCCGCGGTCATTCCCCTCTTCAAAGGGGGAGACACCCTGGACCCAAACTGCTACAGACCTATATCCATCCTGCCCTGCCTCTAGACCCAAACTGCTACAGACCTATATCCATCCTGCCCTGCCACTAGACCCAAACTGTTACAGACCTATATCCATCCTGCCCTGCCTATCTAAGGTCTTCGAAAGCCAAGTCAACAAACAGGTCACTGACCATCTCGAATCCCACCGTACCTCTCCGCTGTGCAATCCGGTTTCCGAGCCGGTCACGGGTGCACCTCAGCCACGCTCAAGGTCCTAAACGACATCATAACCGCCATCGATAAAAGACAGTACTGTGTAGCCGTCTTCATCGACCTGGCCAAGGCTTTCGACTCTGTCAATCACCATATTCTTATCGTTAGACTCAGTAGCCTCGGTTTTTCTAATGACTGCCCTGCCTGGTTCACCAACTACTTTGCAGACAGAATTCAATGTGTCAAATCGGAGGGCATTTTGTCCGGTCCTCTGGCAGTCTCTATGGGGGTACCACAGGGTTCAATTCTCGGGCCGACTCTTTTCTCTGTATATATCAATGATGTTGCTCTTGCTGCGGGCGATTCCCTGATCCACCTCTACGCAGACGACACCATTCTGTATACTTCCGGCCCTTCCTTGGACTCCAACTGCTCTTAAACGCTAGTAAGACCAAATGCATGCTTTTCAACCGTTCGCTGCCTGCACCCGCAAGCCCGACTAGCATCACCACCCTGGATGGTTCCGACCTAGAATATGTGGACATCTCTAAGTACCTAGGTGTTGTTGGATCCTGTATTTTACATTATAGCCATTACCATATATATGATTGAATATTATCTGCTGTTGGCTTGTGTGGATATATGTATGTGTTATGCAACATAGCTGACATGAAACATTGTTAACAGTTTCAAGGCCATGGGCCTTTCTCCTGATGGAAAAGTAGCATGAAGACAGGAACTGTTCAATGAGTTGGGAGGGGGGCACATTCAGAGCGGGGTGTTGCGAGAACAAGCGGTCTTTTGTAAAATAACAGGAGCCAGGTGCGAGATAACGGTATGGAGCATGAGAGCCTGGATGTTCTTCACAAGCAAGTTACATCTATCAACAGAAGCGCCAAGAGGCGGGGACCCGCCTGAGCGCCTGCAATAGGCTGAGCAAGTTTAAAGCACGCCCAGTCTCTACTGTGATAGGCCAACAGATGGGTTGGAACTGTCTATCACAGTATAAAGAATACTAACCCATCCTGTCAGTTCTCTGTTCTGCCCTGCGTGGTATTACAGTGAGCCCGTATATACGAAAGTTGCATTTGCCATTTATTATTAAAATACATAGTATAAAATCGGTGACTCATTTTTATATTTATCCTGATACCAGATTTGAATTTACGCAACCCTAACAGTGTTTGGCTAGACTGTAAACTCTCCTTCCAGACTCATATCAAACATCTCCAATCCAAAATCAAATCTAGAGTCGGCTTTCTATTCCGTAACAAAGCCTCCTTCACTCACGCCGCCAAACTTACCCTTGTAAAACTGACTATCTTACCGATCCTCGACTTCGGCGATGTCATCTACAAAATAGCTTCCAATACTCTACTCAGCAAACTGGATGCAGTTTATCACAGTGCCATCCATATTGTTGGTGCTAAAGCACCTTATACCACCCACCACTGCGACTTGTATGCTCTAGTCGGCTGGCCCTCGCTACATGTTGGTCGCCAGACCCACTGGCTCCAGGTCATCTACAAGTCCATGCTAGGTAAAGCTCTGCCTTCTCAGTTCACTGGTCACGATGGCAACACCCACCCGTAGCACGCGCTCCAGCAGGTGTATCTCACTGATCATCCCTAAAGCCAAAACCTAATTTGGCCGCCTTTCCTTTCAGTTCTCTGCTGCCTGCGACTGGAACGAATTGCAAAAATCTCTGAAGTTGGAGACTTTTATCTCCCTCACCAACTTTAAACATCTGCTATCTGAGCAGCTAACCGATCGCTGCCGCTGTACATAGTCCATCGGTATATAGCCCACCCAATTTACCTACCTCATCCCCGTACTGTTTTTATTTATTTACTTTTCTGCTCTTTTAAACACCAATATCTAATATAATAATAATAATATATGCCATTTAGCAGACGCTTTTATCCAAAGCGACTTACAGTCATGTGTGCATACATTCTACATATGGGTGGTCCCGGGGATCGAACCCACTACCCTGGCGTTACAAGCGCCATGCTCTACCAACTCTACCTGTATATGACTATCTGATCATTTATCACTCCAGTGTTAATCTGATAAATTGTAATTATTCACTCCTATGGCCTATTTATTGCCTACCTCCTCATGCCTTTTGCACACAATGTATAAAGATTATTTTTTTTCTACTGTGTTATTAACTTGTTAATTGTTTACTCCATGTGTAACTCTGTGTTGTCTGTTCACACTGCTTTGCTTTATCTTGGCCAGGTCGCAGTTGCAAATGAGAACTTGTTCTCAACTAGCCTACCTGGTTAAATAAAGGCGAAATAAAATAAAAAGTGGGTAAAACGGTATGTAAATCTTATTAAAGAGAGACCAGTGTACAATCACTATGTACATAGGGCAGATATAATTCTACATGAGTTAGTTTTCATAAACTACACGAGTTATGGTATATTTTCATTATGCCTAAATCGTTGTTACTTCAAATAATGATATTATTGAATTGTTTTTGGTTTTTGTAAACGAGCGGATATGACGTTCAGTCTGGTGAACACCCATTGCAGATGTAAATTTGTGGCGTTCATGTGCCAGTCGGAACTAGGAAACTCAGAAATGTCCGACTTGCTGACTGGTTGAAAGCGGCACGTGTACATAAGTACGACTATCACGTGAACGCGGCAACGGAAGCAGAAACACACATGTGTTGTAGCGGTTCTTATTATACCTCCGCGGTCGTAGCTGGACAAACATTTATACAAACGAACTGAATCCACATAACATTGAAGAAGAGGCGCCAGCTACATCATGAATGATTTTGGAAGCTACCCTCCGCCGAACTTTGTCTCTCCTCCGGGTTCGATGGTGAGTCCGCCAACGTTCCTTCCACCTCCGAGCAACTTCCAGCCCGGTATGTGGAACTGGTACGAGCCACCGTCCGAGCCGTGGAGATACAACGGCCAGGGAGAACACTGGAACTGCGGCCCCGGACCAGGTCGACCCAGAGGCTCATATGGTGAGTATTATACTAACTAGGAGAGTTATGGTTCTAGCAGCGGCCTGGTAAAGAGGCTTCTTTGCACGGTCCCTAGGTTGACACGTGCCTGGCTGAGAGCCCCTGGTGGTCTACTATGACCTATACCAATCAGGTCTGTTGAAGTAAACCCTCATGACGCCAGTTAGTGGGGTAGGTCAGTAGGGCTGACCAAGCTTGGCCCCGTGTAATTTATTTATTCATTTTTATTTCACCTTCATTTAACCAGGTAGGCTAGTTGAGAACAGGTTCTCATTTGCAACTGCGACCTGGCCAAGATAAAGCATAGCAGTGTGAACAGACAACACAGAGTTACACATGGAGTAAACGATTAACAAGTCAATAACACAGTAGAGAAAAAGTGGAGTCTATATACATTGTGTGCAAAAGGCATGAGGAGGTAGGCGAATAATTACAATTTTGCAGATTAACACTGGAGTGATAAATGATCAGATGGTCATGTACAGGTAGAGATATTGGTGTGCAAAAGAGCAGAAAAGTAAATAAATAAAAACAGTATGGGGATGAGGTAGGTAAAAATGGGTGGGCTATTTACCGATAGACTATGTACAGCTGCAGCGATCGGTTAGCTGCTCAGATAGCAGATGTTTGAAGTTGGTGAGGGAGATAAAAGTCTCCAACTTCAGCGATTTTTGCAATTCGTTCCAGTCACAGGCAGCAGAGAACTGGAACGAAAGGCGGCAAATGAGGTGTTGGCTTTAGGGATGATCAGTGAGATACACCTGCTGGAGCGCGTGCTACGGATGGGTGTTGCCATCGTGACCAGTGAACTGAGATAAGGCGGAGCTTTACCTAGTAATGTACATATCATTTGGGCAGAGGAGATGCTGGTTCACGTCTGGGTTGAACCAGTATCTGGGCAGAGGAGATCCTGCATCATTATTAACAGAACAGAAGTGTCAGATTGGTGATGACTGAACTGCACCCAGCAGTAGGTCGGCAAGTCATAATATTGTTGTTTTGACCTTTGACCCACAGGCCAGAACTTCCATCGTGGACGCGGAAGGCAGGACTATGGTCGTCCCAACAACCTTGGGAAAAAGGTAGTAAATCCACCATCAAACCAAAAGCCAGGTCTCTGATATATATTCTTTATTTTATTGCACCTTTATTTAACCAGCTAGGCCAGTTGAGAACAAGTTCTCATTTGCAACTAAGACCTGGCCAAGATAAAGCATAGCAGTGTGACACAAACAACAACAGAGAGTTACACATGGAGTAAACAATAAACAAACCATTAACACAGGTAACTGCAAAAATAATGATAACACTAGAGTGTATAAAACATGAAGAACCCTTCTCTAATATTGAGTTGCAACCCCCCCCTCAGAACAGCCTCAGTTGGTCAAAAGCATTCCACAGGGATGCTGACCCATGTTGACTCCAATGCTACCCATAGATGTCAAGTTGGGTGGTGGACAGTTCTTTAAATACACAGGAAACGGTTGAGTGTGAAAAACCCGGCAGCGTTGCAGTTCTTGACACCAACCTGTGCGCCTGGCACTGACTATTTTGTCTTGCCCGTTCACCCTCTGAAAAGCACACAGACACAATCCATGTCTCAAGGCTTATAAATCCTCCTTTAACTCATCAACCTCCCTTCATGGATGGTGGTACACACACACTGTGGCACACTGTGGCCCCTCATGGATGGTGGTACACAGACACACTGTGGCCCCTTCCCCTCATGGATGGTGGTACACAGACACACTGTGGCCCCTCATGGATGGTGGTACTGTGGCCCCCTCATGGATGGTGGTATGTGGCCCTCATGGATGGTGGTACATGTGGCCCCTCATGGATGGTACACAGACACACTGTAGCCTTCATGGATGGTGGTACCCCTGTGGCCCTCATGGATGGTGGTACACACACACTGTGGCCCCTCATGGATGGTGGTACACAGACACACTGTGGCCCCTTCATGGATGGTGGTACACAGACACACTGTGGCCCTCATGGATGGTGGTACACAGACACACTGTGGCCCCTCATGGATGGTGGTACACAGACACACTGTGGCCCTCATGGATGGTGGTACACAGACACACTGTGGCCCATGGATGGTGGTACACAGACACACTGTGGCCCCTCATGGATGGTGGTACACAGACACACTGTGGCCCATGGATGGTGGTACACAGACACACTCATGGATGGTGGTACACAGACACACTGTGGCCCTCATGGATGGATGGTGGTACACAGACACACTGTGGCCCCTCATGGATGATTTGTTCATGGATGTCCCCCATGGTGATCGTTGGCCATCCCATCGTCTTAGACAGTGTAACACTCCAATAGGGTGACTGACTGGTTTGACTGTAATGGGTTCAAATGTTTTCTTTTCTTTTCCAGCAGAAAAATAAAAAGAACCCGAGTTTTCACATTTCTGTGACCCGTGTGACCGAGGCTTCAAAACCAAGACAAGTATGACCAACATGTCTCTGAACATGTCAAGGTAACTGATTCTCATGATCAAATGATTCTGATTTGACCTGAGGTGATGAACCGAATGTAATGACATCATACTAGGTCATCAGGGTTCCAAGCTTCAAATCAAATTGTATTAGTCACATGAGCCTAATACAACAGTACTTTACAATACCTTACAGTGAAATGCTTACTTAAGAGCCCCTAACCAACGATGCAGTTAAAAAAATACAAATAAGAAATATAAGTAACAAGTCATTAAAGAGCAGAGGAGTAAAATAACAATAGAGACTATATACAGGGGGGTACCGGGACAGTCAATGTGCGGGGGCACTGGTTAGTTGAGGTAATATGTACGTGTAGGTAAAGTTATTAAAGTGACTATGCATAGATGATAACAGAGTAGCAGTTGTATAAAGGAGAGAGGGGGGGGGCAATGCAAATGTCTGGGTAGCCATTTGATTAGGTGTTCAGGAGTCTTATGGCTTGGGGGTAGAAGCAGTTTAGAAACTTCTTGGACCTAGACTTGGTGCTCTGGTACCGCTGGCCGTGCGGTATCAGTGAGAACAGTCTATGACTAGGGTGGCTGGAGTCTTTGACAATTTGTAGGGCCTTCCTCTGACACCGTCTGGTATAGAGGTCCTGGATGGCAGGGAGCTTGGCCTCGGTGATGTACTGAGCCGTACTCACAACCCTCTGTAGTGCGTTGCGGTCGGAGGCCATACCAGGCAGTGATTCAGCCAGTCAGGATGCTCTCGATGTTGCAGCTGAATAACCTCTTGAGGATCTGAGGACCCATGCCAAATCCTTTGTCTCCTGATGGGGAATAGGTTTTGTCGTGCCCTCTTCATGACTGTCTTGGTGTGCTTGGACCATGTTATTTTTTTGGTGATGTGGACACCAAGGAACTTGAAGTTCTCAACCTGTTCCACTGCAGCCCCATCGATGAGAATGGGGGTGTGCTCGGTCCTCTTTTTCCTGTAGTCCACAATAATCTCTGTTGTCTTGATCATGTTGAGAGAGACGTTGTTGTCCTGGCACCACACGGCCAGGTCTCTGACCTCCCTATAGGCTGTCTCGTCATTGTCGGTGATCCGGCCTCCCACTGTTGTGTCATCTGCAAATGTAATGATGGTGTTTGAGTCGTGCCTGGCTGTGCAGTCATGAGTGAACAGAGAGTACAGGAGGGGACCGAGCACGCACCCCTTAGGGTCCCCTGTGTTGAGGGTCAGCGTGGCAGATGTGTTGTTACCTACTCTTACCACCTGGGGGTGGCCCGTCAGGAAGTCCAGGATCCAGTTGCAGAGGGAGGTGTTTAGTCCCAGGGTCCTTAGCTTAGTGATGAGTTTTGAGGGCACTATGGTGTTGAACGCTGAGCTGTAGTCAATGAATAGCATTCTCACAAGGGCAATGTGGAGTGCAAAAGAGATTGCATCATCTGTGGATCTGTTGGGGTGGTCTGCAAATTGGAGTGGGTCTAGGGTTTCTAGGATAATGGTGTTGATGTGATTCATGACCAGCCTTTCAAAGCATTTCATGGCTACAGACGTGACTGCTACGGGTCGGTAGTCATTTAGGAGGTTACCTTAGTGTTCTTGGGCACAGGTTCTATGGTGGTCTGCTTGAAACATGTTGGTATTACAGACTCGGACAGGGAGAGCTTGAAAATGTCTGTGAAGACACTTGCCAGTTTTTATTTTTATTTCACCTTTATTTAACCAGGTAGGCTAGTTGAGAACAAGTTCTCATTTGCAACTGCGACCTGGCCAAGATAAAGCATAGCAGTGTGAACAGACAACACAGAGTTACACATGGAATAAACAATTAACAAGTCAATAACACAGTAGAAAAAAATGGGCAGTCTATATACAATGTGTGCAAAAGGCATGAGGAGGTAGGCGAATAATACAGTTTTGCAGATTAACACTGGAGTGATAAATGATCAGATGGTCATGTACAGGTAGAGATATTGGTGTGCAAAAGAGCAGAAAAGTAAATAAATAAAAACAGTATGGGGATGAGGTAGGTAAAAATGGGTGGGCTATTTACCGATAGACTATGTACAGCTGCAGCGATCGGTTAGCTGCTCAGATAGCAGATGTTTGAAGTTGGTGAGGGAGATAAGTCTCCAACTTCAGCGATTTTTGCAATTCGTTCCAGTCACAGGCAGCAGAGAACTGGAACGAAAGGCGGCCAAATGAGGTGTTGGCTTTAGGGATGATCAGTGAGATACACCTGCTGGAGCGCGTGCTACGGATGGGTGTTGCCATCGTGACCAGTGAACTGAGATAAGGCGGAGCTTTACCTAGCATGGACTTGTAGATGACCTGGAGCCAGTGGGTCTGGCGACGAATATGTAGCGAGGGCCAGCCGACTAGAGCATACAAGTCGCAGTGGTGGGTGGTATAAGGTGCTTTAGTGACAAAACGGATGGCACTGTGATAGACTGCATCCAGTTTGCTGAGTAGAGTGTTGGAAGCCATTTTGTAGATGACATCGCCGAAGTCGAGGATCGGTAGGATAGTCAGTTTTACTAGGGTAAGCTTGGCAGCGTGAGTGAAGGAGGCTTTGTTGCGGAATAGAAAGCCGACTCTTGATTTGATTTTCGATTGGAGATGTTTGATGTGGGTCTGGAAGGAGAGTTTGCAGTCTAGCCAGACACCTAGGTACTTATAGATGTCCACATATTCAAGGTCGGAACCATCCAGGGTGGTGATGCTAGTCGGGCATGCGGGTGCAGGCAGCGATCGGTTGAAAAGCATGCATTTGGTTTTACTCGCGTTCAAGAGCAGTTGGAGGCCACGGAAGGAGTGCTGTATGGCAATGAAGCTCGTTTGGAGGTTAGATAGCACAGTGTCCAATGACGGGCCGAAAGTATATAGAATGGTGTCGTCTGCGTAGAGGTGGATCAGGGAATCGCCCGCAGCAAGAGCAACATCATTGATATACACAGAGAAAGAGTCGGCCCGAGAATTGAACCCTGTGGCACCCCATAGAGACTGCCAGAGGACCGGACAGCATGCCCTCCGATTTGACACACTGAACTCTGTCTGCAAAGTAATTGGTGAACCAGGCAAGGCAGTCATCCGAAAACCGAGGCTGTTGAGTCTGCCGATAAGAATATGGTGATTGACAGTCGAAAGCCTTGGCGAGGTCGATGAAGACGGCTGCACAGTACTGTCTTTTATCGATGGCGGTTATGATATCGTTTAGTACCTTGAGTGTGGCTGAGGTGCACCCGTGACCGGCTCGGAAACCAGATTGCACAGCGGAGAAGGTACTGTGGGATTCGAGATGGTCAGTGACCTGTTTGTTGACTTGGCTTTCGAAGACCTTAGATATGCAGGGCAGGATGGATATAGGTCTGTAACAGTTTGGGTCCAGGGTGTCTCCCCTTTGAAGAGGGGGATGACTGCGGCAGCTTTCAATCCTTGGGGATCTCAGACGATATGAAAGAGAGGTTGAACAGGCTGGTAAATAGGGGTTGCGACAATGGCGGCAGATAGTTTCAGAAATAGCGGGTCCAGATTGTCAAGCCCAGCTGATTTGTACGGGTCCAGGTTTTGCAGCTCTTTCAGAACATCTGCTATCTGGATTTGGGTAAAGGAGAACCTGGAGAGGCTTGGGTGAGGAGCTACGGGGGGCGGAGCTGTTGGCCGAGGTTGGAGTAGCCAGGCGGAAGGCATGGCCAGCCGTTGAGAAGTGCTTATTGAAGTTTTCGATAATCATGGATTTATCGGTGGAGACCGTGTTTCCTAGCCTCAGTGCAGTGGGCAGCTGGGAGGAGGTGCTCTTGTTCTCCATGGACTTCACAGTGTCCCAGAACTTTTGGAGTTGGAGCTACAGGATGCAAACTTCTGCCTGAAGAAGCTGGCCTTAGCTTTCCTGACTGACTGCGTGTATTGGTTCCTGACTTCCCTGAACAGTTGCATATCACGGGGCTATTCGATGCTATTGCAGTCCGCCACAGGATGTTTTGTGCTGGTCGAGGGCAGTCAGGTCTGGAGTGAACCAAGGGCTGTATCTGTTCATAGTTCTGCATTTTTTGAACGGAGCATGCTTATCTAGAATGGTGAGGAAGTTACTTTTCAGTTGGCCAGCGCATGCTCGCAGCACACATCCTGGTAATCCGTCTGGCCCTGCGGCCTTGTGAATGAATGTTGACCTGTTTTAAGGTCTGACTCACATCGGCTGCGGAGAGCGTGATCAGTCTTCCAGAACAGCTGGTGTTCTCATGCATGTTTCGGTCTTATTTGCCTCGAAGCGAGCATAGAACTAGTTCAGCTCATGTCACTGGGCAGGTCTCGGGCTGTGCTCCCCTTTGTAGTCTGTAATGGCCACATCTGACGAGTGTCAGAGCCAGTGTAGTATGATTTGATCTTAGTCCTGTATTGAAGATTTGCCTATTTTGATGGTTCGTCGGAGGGCATAGCGGAATTTCTTATAAGCTTCCGGGTTAGAGTCCTGCTCCTTGAAAGTGTTAGCTCTTTAGCTCAGTGCGGATGTTACCTGTAATCCATGGCTTCTGGTTGGGGTATGTACATACGGTCACTGTGGGGACATCGACATCAATGCACTTGTTGATGAAGCCAATGACTGATGTGGTGTACTCCTCAATGCCATCGGAGGAATCCCAGAACATATTCCAGTCTGGTAGCAAAACAGTCCTGCAGCCTCTGCGTCATCTGACCACTTTTTATTTTATTGATCTAGTTACTGGTGCTTACTGTTTTAATTTTAGCAAGAATCAGGAGAATATAATTATGGTCAGATTTGCCAAATGGAGGGCTAGGGAGAGCTGTATGTGTTTCTGTGTGTGGAGTACAGGCGGTCCGGTCCGGAGTTTAATGTGTATTTATTTATTCCAGACGCCCCGTTCCCTGCCGGTGCATCGTATAACCAGCCTCTGTTCTGTCCTGCCGGTGCATCGTATAACCAGCCTCTGTTCTGTCCTGCCGGTGCATCGTATAACCAGCCTCTGTTCTGTCCTGCCGGTGCATCGTATAACCAGCCTCTGTTCTATCCTGCCGGTGCATCGTATAACCAGCCTCTGTTCTGTCCTGCCGGTGCATCGTATAACCAGCCTCTGTTCTATCCTGCCGGTGCAGCGTATAACCAGCCTCTGTTCTGTCCTGCCGGTGCAGCGTATAACCAGCCTCTGTTCTATCCTGCCGGTGCATCGTATGACCAGCCACGCCCCTGTTCTATCCTGCCGGTGCAGCATATAACCAGCCTCTGTTCTATCCTGCCGGTGCATCGTATAACCAGCCATGCCTCTGTTCTATCCTGCCGGTGCAGCGTATAACCAGCCTCTGTTCTATCCTGCCGATGCAGCGTATAACCAGCCTCTGTTCTATCCTGCCGGTGCATCGTATAACCAGCCTCTGTTCTATCCTGCCGGTGTATCGTATAACCAGCCATGCCTCTGTTCTATCCTGCCGGTGCAGCGTATAACCAGCCTCTGTTCTATCCTGCCGGTGCATCGTATAACCAGCCTCTGTTCTGTCCTGCCGGTGCAGCGTATAACCAGCCACGCCTCTGTTCTGTCCTGCCGGTGCAGCGTATAACCAGCCACGCCTCTGTTCTATCCTGCCGGTGCATCGTATAACCAGCCTCTGTTCTGTCCTGTCGGTGCATCGTATAACCAGCCTCTGTTCTGTCCTGCCGGTGCAGCGTATAACTAGCCTCTGTTCTGTCCTGCCGGTGCAGCGTATAACCAGCCTCTGTTCTGTCCTGCCGGTGCATCGTATAACCAGCCACGCCTCTGTTCTGTCCTGCCAGTGCATCGTATAACCAGCCACGCCTCTGTTCTGTCCTGCCGGTGCAGCGTATAACCAGCCTCTGTTCTGTCCTGCCGGTGCATCGTATAACCAGCCACGCCTCTGTTCTGTCCTGCCGGTGCATCGTATAACCAGCCACGCCTCTGTTCTGTCCTGCCGGTGCATCGTTTAACCAGCCACGCCTCTGTTCTGTCCTGCCGGTGCAGCGTATAACCAGCCTCTGTTCTATCCTGCCGGTGCAGCGTATAACCAGCCTCTGTTCTGTCCTGCCGGTGCAGCGTATAACCAGCCTCTGTTCTATCCTGCCGGTGCAGCGTATAACCAGCCTCTGTTCTGTCCTGCCGGTGCATCGTATAACCAGCCTCTGTTCTGTCCTGCCGGTGCATCGTATAACCAGCCTCTGTTCTATCCTGCCGGTGCAGCGTATAACCAGCCTCTGTTCTATCCTGCCGGTGCAGCGTATAACCAGCCTCTGTTCTGTCCTGCCGGTGCAGCGTATAACCAGCCTCTGTTCTGTCCTGCCGGTGCTTCGTATAACCAGCCTCTGTTCTGTCCTGCCGGTGCTTCGTATAACCAGCCTCTGTTCTGTCCTGCCGGTGCTTCGTATAACCAGCCTCTGTTCTGTCCTGCCGGTGCTTCGTATAACCAGCCTCTGTTCTGTCCTGCCGGTGCTTCGTATAACCAGCCTCTGTTCTGTCCTGCCGGTGCATCGTATAACCAGCCTCTGTTCTGTCCTGCCGGTGCTTCGTATAACCAGCCTCTGTTCTGTCCTGCCGGTGCTTCGTATAACCAGCCTCTTCTGGCCTGCCGGTGCTTCGTATAACCAGCCTCTGTTCTGGCCTGCCGGTGCTTCGTATAACCAGCCTCTGTTCTGTCCTGCCGGTGCAGCGTATAACCAGCCTCTGTTCTGTCCTGCCGGTGCTTCGTATAACCAGCCTCTGTTCTGTCCTGCCGGTGCAGCGTATAACCAGCCTCTGTTCTGTCCTGCCGGTGCAGCGTATAACCAGCCTCTGTTCTGTCCTGCCGGTGCTTCGTATAACCAGCCTCTGTTCTGTCCTGCCGGTGCTTCGCATAACCAGCCTCTGTTCTGTCCTGCCGGTGCTTCGCATAACCAGCCTCTGTTCTGTCCTGCCGGTGCTTCGTATAACCAGCCTCTTCTGTCCTGCCGGTGCATCGTATAACCAGCCTCTGTTCTGTCCTGCCGGTGCTTCGTATAACCAGCCTCTGTTCTGTCCTGCCGGTGCTTCGTATAACCAGCCTCTGTTCTGTCCTGCCGGTGCTTCGTATAACCAGCCTCTGTTCTGTCCTGCCGGTGCTTCGTATAACCAGCCTCTGTTCTGTCCTGCCGGTGCTTCGTATAACCAGCCTCTGTTCTGTCCTGCCGGTGCAGCGTATAACCAGCCTCTGTTCTGTCCTGCCGGTGCAGCGTATAACCAGGCTCTGTTCTGTCCTGCCGGTGCAGCGTATAACCAGCCTCTGTTCTGTCCTGCCGGTGCATCGTATAACCAGCCTCTGTTCTATCCTGCCGGTGCATCGTA